>NC_133326.1:702489620-702789620 GCF_042186555.1 Aquarana catesbeiana
GAGATAGAGAGAGACTTGGAGACTGAGAGATAGAGAGAGACTGAGAGCTAGAGAGATAGAGAGAGACTGAGAGATAGAGAGATAGAGAGAGACTGAGAGACTGAGAGAGAGAGACTGAGAGACTGAGAGATAGAGAGAGACTAAGAGATAGAGAGAGACTGAGAGATAGAGAGAGACTGTGAGACTGAGAGATAGTCTCTCAGTCTCTCTCTATCTCTCAGTCTCACAGTCTCTCTCTATCTCTCATTCTCTCTCTATCTCTCAGTCTCTCTCTCTCAGTCTCTCAGTCTCTCTCTCTCTCTCTCTCTCTCTCTCTCTCTATCTCTCTCTATCTATCTCTCAGTCTCTCTCTATCTCTCAGTCTCTCTCTATCTCTCTCTATCTCTCAGTCTCTCTCTATCTCTCTCTATCTCTCAGTCTCTCTCTATCTCTCAGTCTCTCTCTATCTCTCAGTCTCTCAGTCTCTCTCTATCTCTCTATCTCTCAGTCTCTCAGTCTCTCTCTGAGAGATAGAGAGAGAGAGACTGAGAGACTGAGAGAGACTGAGAGATAGAGAGAGACTGAGAGATAGAGAGAGACTGAGAGACTGAGAGACTGAGAGAGACTGAGAGATAGAGAGAGACTGAGAGATAGAGAGAGACTGAGAGATATAGAGAGATAGAGAGAGACTGAGAGATAGAGAGATACTGAGAGATAGAGAGAGAGACTGAGAGATAGAGAGAGACTGAGAGATAGTGAGATAGAGAGGGACTGAGAGACTGAGAGATAGAGAGAGACTGAGAGATAGAGAGAGACTGAGAGATAGAGAGAGACTTGGAGACAGAGAGATAGAGAGAGACTGAGAGATAGAGAGATAGAGAGAGATTGAGAGATAGAGAGATAGAAAGAGACTGAGAGAGAGATACTGAGAGATAGAGAGAGACTGAGAGATAGAGAGATAGAGAGAGACTGAGAGATAGAGAGAGACTGAGAGATAGAGAGATATAGAGAGACTGAGAGATAGAGAGATAGAGAGAGATAGAGAGAGACTGAGAGACTGAGAGAGAGAGACTGAGAGACTGAGAGATAGAGAGAGACTAAGAGATAGAGAGAGACTGAGAGATAGAGAGAGACTGTGAGACTGAGAGATAGTCTCTCAGTCTCTCTCTATCTCTCAGTCTCACAGTCTCTCTCTATCTCTCATTCTCTCTCTATCTCTCAGTCTCTCTCTCTCAGTCTCTCAGTCTCTCTCTCTCTCTCTCTCTCTCTCTCTCTCTCTCTATCTCTCTCTATCTATCTCTCAGTCTCTCTCTATCTCTCAGTCTCTCTCTATCTCTCTCTATCTCTCAGTCTCTCTCTATCTCTCTCTATCTCTCAGTCTCTCTCTATCTCTCAGTCTCTCTCTATCTCTCAGTCTCTCAGTCTCTCTCTATCTCTCTATCTCTCAGTCTCTCAGTCTCTCTCTGAGAGATAGAGAGAGAGAGACTGAGAGACTGAGAGAGACTGAGAGATAGAGAGAGACTGAGAGATAGAGAGAGACTGAGAGACTGAGAGACTGAGAGAGACTGAGAGATAGAGAGAGACTGAGAGATAGAGAGAGACTGAGAGATATAGAGAGATAGAGAGAGACTGAGAGATAGAGAGATACTGAGAGATAGAGAGAGAGACTGAGAGATAGAGAGAGACTGAGAGATAGTGAGATAGAGAGGGACTGAGAGACTGAGAGATAGAGAGAGACTGAGAGATAGAGAGAGACTGAGAGATAGAGAGAGACTTGGAGACAGAGAGATAGAGAGAGACTGAGAGATAGAGAGATAGAGAGAGATTGAGAGATAGAGAGATAGAAAGAGACTGAGAGAGAGATACTGAGAGATAGAGAGAGACTGAGAGATAGAGAGATAGAGAGAGACTGAGAGATAGAGAGAGACTGAGAGATAGAGAGATATAGAGAGACTGAGAGATAGAGAGATAGAGAGAGATAGAGAGAGACTGAGAGACTGAGAGATAGAGAGAGACTGAGAGATAGAGAGAGACTGAGAGATAGAGAGAGACTGAGAGACTGAGAGATAGAGAGAGGCTGAGAGACTGAGAGATAGAGAGATAGAGAGATAGAGAGAGACTGAGAGATAGAGAGATAGAGAGAGACTGAGAGATAGAGAGAGACTGAGAGACTGAGAGATAGAGAGAGACTGAGAGATAGAGAGAGACTGAGAGAGACTGAGAGATTGAGAGAGACTGAGAGATAAAGAGAGACAGAGAGACAGAGAGATAGAGAGAGACAGAGAGATAGAGAGAGACTGAGAGATAGAGAGAGACTGAGAGATAGAGAGAGACTGAGAGATAGAGAGATAGAGAGAGACTGAGAGATAGAGAGATAGAGAGAGACTGAGAGATAGAGAGAGACTGAGAGACTGAGAGATAGAGAGATAGAGAGAGACTGAGATTTAGAGAGAGACTGAGAGACTGAGAGATAGAGAGATAGAGAGAGACTGAGAGATAGAGAGAGACTGAGATTCTGAGAGATAGAGAGAGACTGAGAGATAGAGAGATAGAGAGAGACTGAGAGATAGATAGAGAGCTAGAGAGAGACTGAGAGATAGAGAGAGACTGAGAGATAGAGAGAGACTGAGAGACTGAGAGACTTAGAGATAGAGAGAGACTGAGAGATAGAGAGAGACTGAGAGATAGAGAGAGACTGAGAGATAGAGAGAGACGGAGAGACTGAGAGATAGAGAGAGACTGAGAGACTGAGAGATAGAGAGATAGAGAGAGACTGAGAAACTGAGAGATAGAGAGAGACTGAGAGATAGAGAGAGACTGAGAGATAGAGAGAGACTGAGAGATAGAGAGAGACAGAGAGACAGAGAGATAGAGAGAGACTGAGAGACTGAGAGATAGAGAGAGACTGAGAGATAGAGAGAGACTGAGAGATGGAGAGATAGAGAGAGACTGAGAGATAGAGAGAGACTGAGAGATAGAGAGAGACTGAGAGATAGAGAGAGACTGAGAGATAGAGAGATAGAGAGAGACTGAGAGATAGAGAGATAGAGAGAGACTGAGAGATAGAGAGAGACTGAGAGATAGAGAGAGACTGAGAGACTGAGAGACTGAGAGACTGAGAGATAGAGCGAGACTGAGAGATAGAGAGAGACTGAGAGACTGAGAGACTGAGAGATAGAGAGAGACTGAGAGACTGAGAGATAGAGAGAGACTGAGAGATAGAGAGATAGAGAGAGACTGAGAGATAGAGAGAGACTGAGAGATAGAGAGATATAGAGAGACTGAGAGATAGAGAGATAGAGAGAGATAGAGAGAGACTGAGAGACTGAGAGATAGAGAGAGACTGAGAGATAGAGAGAGACTGAGAGAATGAGAGATAGAGAGATAGAGAGATAGAGAGAGACTGAGAGACTGAGAGCTAGAGAGATAGAGAGAGACTGAGAGACTGAGAGATAGAGAGAGACTGAGAGATAGAGAGAGACTGAGAGAGACTGAGAGATAGAGAGAGACTGAGAGATAGAGAGAGACTGAGAGATAGAGAGATAGAGAGAGACTGAGAGACTGAGAGATAGAGAGATAGAGAGAGACTGAGAGACTGAGAGCTAGAGAGATAGAGAGAGACTGAGAGACTGAGAGATAGAGAGAGACTGAGAGATAGAGAGAGACTGAGAGAGACTGAGAGATAGAGAGAGACTGAGAGATAGAGAGAGACTGAGAGATAGAGAGAGACAGAGAGAGACTGAGAGATAGAGAGAGACTGAGAGATAGAGAGAGACTGAGAGACTGAGAGATAGAGAGAGACTGAGAGATAGAGAGAGACTGAGAGATAGAGAGATAGAGAGAGACTGAGAGATAGAGAGAGACTGAGAGATAGAGAGAGACTGAGAGATAGAGAGAGACTGAGAGATAGAGAGCTAGAGAGAGAGACTGAGAGATAGAGAGATAGAGAGAGACTGAGAGATAGAGAGAGACTGAGAGACTGAGAGACTGAGAGATAGAGAGAGACTGAGAGATAGAGAGAGACTGAGAGACTGAGAGATAGAGAGAGACTGAGAGATAGAGAGAGACTGAGAGACAGAGAGAGACTGAGAGACTGAGAGATAGAGAGATAAGAGAGATAGAGAGATAGAGAGAGACTGAGAGAGACTGAGAGATAGAGAGAGACTGAGAGATAGAGAGAGACTGAGAGATAGAGAGAGACAGAGAGATAGAGAGAGACTGAGAGATAGAGAGAGACTGAGAGACTGAGAGATAGAGAGAGACTGAGAGATAGAGAGAGACTGAGAGATAGAGAGATAGAGAGAGACTGAGAGACTGAGAGATAGAGAGAGACTGAGAGATAGAGAGAGACTTAGAGACTGAGAGATAGAGAGATAGAGAGAGACTGAGAGACTGAGAGATAGAGAGAGACTGAGAGATAGAGAGAGACTGAGAGATAGAGAGAGACTGAGAGACTGAGAGATAGAGAGAGACTGAGAGATAGAGAGAGAATGAGAGAGACTGAGAGATAGAGAGAGACTGAGAGATAGAGAGAGAGAGAGAGACTGAGAGATAGAGAGAGACAGAGAGACAGAGAGATAGAGAGAGACTGAGAGACTGAGAGATAGAGAGAGACTGAGAGATAGAGAGAGACTGAGAGATAGAGAGAGACTGAGAGACTGAGAGATAGAGAGAGACTGAGAGATAGAGAGAGACTTAGAGACTGAGAGATAGAGAGATAGAGAGAGACTGAGAGACTGAGAGATAGAGAGAGACTGAGAGATAGAGAGAGACTGAGAGACTGAGAGATAGAGAGAGACTGAGAGATAGAGAGAGAATGAGAGAGACTGAGAGATAGAGAGAGACTGAGAGATAGAGAGAGAGAGAGAGAGACTGAGAGATAGAGAGAGACAGAGAGACAGAGAGATAGAGAGAGACTGAGAGATAGAGAGAGACTGAGAGATAGAGAGAGACTGAGAGATAGAGAGAGACTGAGAGATAGAGAGAGACTGAGAGACTGAGAGATAGAGAGAGACTGAGAGATAGAGAGAGACTGAGAGATAGAGAGATAGAGAGAGACAGAGAGACTGAGAGAGACTGAGAGACTGAGAGAGACTGAGAAATAGAGAGAGACTGAGAGATAGAGAGAGATAGAGAGAGACTGAGAGATAGAGAGAGACTGAGAGATAGAGAGAGACTGAAAGATAGAGAGATAGAGAGATAGAGAGAGACTGAGAGGTAGAGAGAGACTGAGAGATAGAGAGCTAGAGAGAGACTGAGAGATAGAGAGATAGAGAGAGACTGAGAGATAGAGAGAGACTGAGAGACTGATAGAGAGAGACTGAGAGATAGAGAGAGACTGAGAGACTGAGAGATAGAGAGATAGAGAGAGACTGAGAGACTGAGAGATAGAGAGATAGAGAGGGACGGAGAGACTGAGAGATAGAGAGAGACTGAGAGACTGAGAGATAGAGAGAGACTGAGAGACTGAGAGATAGAGAGAGACTGAGAGACTGAAGATAGAGAGAGACTGAGAGATAGAGAGAGACTGAGAGAGACTGAGAGATAGAGAGAGTCTGAGAGATAGAGAGAGACAGAGAGACAGAGAGATAGAGAGAGACTGAGAGATAGAGAGAGACTGAGAGACTGAGAGATAGAGAGAGACTGAGAGATAGAGAGAGACTGAGAGATAGAGAGATAGAGAGAGACTGAGAGCTAGAGAGAGACTGAGAGATAGAGAGAGACTGAGAGATAGAGAGAGACTGAGAGACTGAGAGATAGAGAGAGACTGAGAGATAGAGAGAGACTGAGAGATAGAGAGAGACTGAGAGATAGAGAGATAGAGAGAGACTGAGAGATAGAGAGATAGAGAGAGACTGAGAGACTGAGAGATAGAGAGAGACTGAGAGATAGAGAGAGACTGAGAGATAGAGAGATAGAAAGAGACTGAGAGAGAGACTGAGAGATAGAGAGATAGAAAGAGACTGAGAGATAGAGAGAGACTGAGAGATAGAGAGCTAGAGAGAGAGACTGAGAGATAGAGAGATAGAGAGAGACTGAGAGATAGAGAGAGATTGAGAGACTGAGAGACTGAGAGATAGAGAGAGACTGAGAGATAGAGAGAGACTGAGAGACTGAGAGATAGAGAGAGACTGAGAGATAGAGAGAGACTGAGAGACAGAGAGAGACTGAGAGACTGAGAGATAGAGAGATAAGAGAGATAGAGAGATAGAGAGAGACTGAGAGATAGAGAGAGACTGAGAGATAGAGAGAGACAGAGAGATAGAGAGAGACTGAGAGATAGAGAGAGACTGAGAGACTGAGAGATAGAGAGAGACTGAGAGATAGAGAGAGACTGAGAGATAGAGAGATAGAGAGAGACTGAGAGACTGAGAGATAGAGAGAGACTGAGAGATAGAGAGAGACTTAGAGACTGAGAGATAGAGAGATAGAGAGAGACTGAGAGACTGAGAGATAGAGAGAGACTGAGAGATAGAGAGAGACTGAGAGACTGAGAGATAGAGAGAGACTGAGAGATAGAGAGAGAATGAGAGAGACTGAGAGATAGAGAGAGACTGAGAGATAGAGAGAGAGAGAGAGACTGAGAGATAGAGAGAGACAGAGAGACAGAGAGATAGAGAGAGACTGAGAGATAGAGAGAGACTGAGAGACTGAGAGATAGAGAGAGACTGAGAGATAGAGAGAGACTGAGAGAAAGAGAGATAGATAGAGACTGAGAGATAGAGAGAGACTGAGAGACTGAGAGATAGAGAGAGACTGAGAGATAGAGAGAGACTGAGAGAGACTGAGAGATAGAGAGAGACTGAGAGATAGAGAGAGATAGAGAGAGACTGAGAGATAGAGAGAGACTGAGAGATAGAGAGAGACTGAGAGATAGAGAGATAGAGAGAGACAGAGAGACTGAGAGAGACTGAGAGACTGAGAGAGACTGAGAAATAGAGAGAGACTGAGAGATAGAGAGAGATAGAGAGAGACTGAGAGATAGAGAGAGACTGAGAGATAGAGAGAGACTGAAAGATAGAGAGATAGAGAGATAGAGAGAGACTGAGAGGTAGAGAGAGACTGAGAGATAGAGAGCTAGAGAGAGACTGAGAGATAGAGAGATAGAGAGAGACTGAGAGATAGAGAGAGACTGAGAGACTGATAGATAGAGAGAGACTGAGAGATAGAGAGAGACTGAGAGACTGAGAGATAGAGAGATAGAGAGAGACTGAGAGACTGAGAGATAGAGAGATAGAGAGGGACGGAGAGACTGAGAGATAGAGAGAGACTGAGAGACTGAGAGATAGAGAGAGACTGAGAGACTGAGAGATAGAGAGAGACTGAGAGACTGAAGATAGAGAGAGACTGAGAGATAGAGAGAGACTGAGAGAGACTGAGAGATAGAGAGAGTCTGAGAGATAGAGAGAGACAGAGAGACAGAGAGATAGAGAGAGACTGAGAGATAGAGAGAGACTGAGAGACTGAGAGATAGAGAGAGACTGAGAGATAGAGAGATAGAGAGAGACTGAGAGATAGAGAGAGACTGAGAGATAGAGAGAGACTGAGAGATAGAGAGAGACTGAGAGACTGAGAGATAGAGAGAGACTGAGAGATAGAGAGAGACTGAGAGATAGAGAGATAGAGAGAGACTGAGAGATAGAGAGAGACTGAGAGATAGAGAGATAGAGAGAGACTGAGAGACTGAGAGATAGAGAGAGACTGAGAGATAGAGAGAGAGACTGAGAGATAGAGAGATAGAAAGAGACTGAGAGAGAGACTGAGAGATAGAGAGATAGAAAGAGACTGAGAGATAGAGAGAGACTGAGAGATAGAGAGAGACTTAGAGACTGAGAGATAGAGAGATAGAGAGAGACTGAGAGACTGAGAGATAGAGAGAGACTGAGAGACTGAGAGATAGAGAGAGACTGAGAGACTGAGAGATAGAGAGAGACTGAGAGATAGAGAGAGAATGAGAGAGACTGAGAGATAGAGAGAGACTGAGAGATAGAGAGAGACAGAGAGACAGAGAGATAGAGAGAGACTGAGAGATAGAGAGAGACTGAGAGACTGAGAGACTGAGAGATAGAGAGAGACTGAGAGATAGAGAGATAGAGAGAGACTGAGAGACTGAGAGATAGAGAGAGACTGAGAGATAGAGAGAGACTGAGAGAGACTGAGAGATAGAGAGAGACTGAGAGATAGAGAGAGACAGAGAGACAGAGAGATAGAGAGAGACTGAGAGACTGAGAGACTGAGAGATAGAGAGAGACTGAGAGATAGAGAGAGACTGAGAGATAGAGAGATAGAGAGAGACTGAGAGATAGAGAGAGACTGAGAGATAGAGAGAGACTGAGAGACTGAGAGATAGAGAGAGACTGAGAGCTAGAGAGATAGAGAGAGACTGAGAGATAGAGAGCTAGAGAGAGAGACTGAGAGATAGAGAGCTAGAGAGAGAGACTGAGAGATAGAGAGATAGAGAGAGACTGAGAGATAGAGAGAGACTGAGAGACTGAGAGACTGAGAGATAGAGAGAGACTGAGAGATAGAGAGATAGAGAGAGACTGAGAGATAGAGAGAGACTGAGAGATAGAGAGAGACTGAGAGACAGAGAGAGACTGAGAGACTGAGAGATAGAGAGATAAGAGAGATAGAGAGATAGAGAGAGACTGAGAGAGACTGAGAGATAGAGAGAGACTGAGAGATAGAGAGAGACAGAGAGATAGAGAGAGACTGAGAGATAGAGAGAGACTGAGAGACTGAGAGATAGAGAGAGACTGAGAGATAGAGAGAGACTGAGAGATAGAGAGATAGAGAGAGACTGAGAGACTGAGAGATAGAGAGAGACTGAGAGATAGAGAGAGACTTAGAGACTGAGAGATAGAGAGAGACTGAGAGACTGAGAGATAGAGAGAGACTGAGAGACTGAGAGATAGAGAGAGACTGAGAGATAGAGAGAGACTGAGAGACTGAGAGATAGAGAGAGACTGAGAGATAGAGAGAGAATGAGAGAGACTGAGAGATAGAGAGAGACTGAGAGATAGAGAGAGAGAGAGAGACTGAGAGATAGAGAGAGACAGAGAGACAGAGAGATAGAGATAGACTGAGAGATAGAGAGAGACTGAGAGACTGAGAGATAGAGAGAGACTGAGAGATAGAGAGAGACTGAGAGAAAGAGAGATAGATAGAGACTGAGAGATAGAGAGAGACTGAGAGACTGAGAGATAGAGAGAGACTGAGAGACTGAGAGATAGAGAGAGACTGAGAGATAGAGAGAGACTGAGAGAGACTGAGAGATAGAGAGAGACTGAGAGATAGAGAGAGATAGAGAGAGACTGAGAGATAGAGAGAGACTGAGAGATAGAGAGAGACTGAGAGATAGAGAGAGACAGAGAGACAGAGAGATAGAGAGAGACTGAGAGATAGAGAGAGACTGAGAGACTGAGAGACTGAGAGATAGAGAGAGACTGAGAGATAGAGAGAGACTGAGAGATAGAGAGATAGAGAGAGACTGAGAGACTGAGAGATAGAGAGAGACTGAGAGATAGAGAGAGACTGAGAGAGACTGAGAGATAGAGAGAGACTGAGAGATAGAGAGAGACAGAGAGACAGAGAGATAGAGAGAGACTGAGAGACTGAGAGACTGAGAGATAGAGAGAGACTGAGAGATAGAGAGAGACTGAGAGATAGAGAGATAGAGAGAGACTGAGAGATAGAGAGAGACTGAGAGATAGAGAGAGACTGAGAGACTGAGAGATAGAGAGAGACTGAGAGCTAGAGAGATAGAGAGAGACTGAGAGATAGAGAGCTAGAGAGAGAGACTGAGAGATAGAGAGCTAGAGAGAGAGACTGAGAGATAGAGAGATAGAGAGAGACTGAGAGATAGAGAGAGACTGAGAGACTGAGAGACTGAGAGATAGAGAGAGACTGAGAGATAGAGAGATAGAGAGAGACTGAGAGATAGAGAGAGACTGAGAGATAGAGAGAGACTGAGAGACAGAGAGAGACTGAGAGACTGAGAGATAGAGAGATAAGAGAGATAGAGAGATAGAGAGAGACTGAGAGAGACTGAGAGATAGAGAGAGACTGAGAGATAGAGAGAGACAGAGAGATAGAGAGAGACTGAGAGATAGAGAGAGACTGAGAGACTGAGAGATAGAGAGAGACTGAGAGATAGAGAGAGACTGAGAGATAGAGAGATAGAGAGAGACTGAGAGACTGAGAGATAGAGAGAGACTGAGAGATAGAGAGAGACTTACAGACTGAGAGATAGAGAGATAGAGAGAGACTGAGAGACTGAGAGATAGAGAGAGACTGAGAGACTGAGAGATAGAGAGAGACTGAGAGATAGAGAGAGACTGAGAGACTGAGAGATAGAGAGAGACTGAGAGATAGAGAGAGAATGAGAGAGACTGAGAGATAGAGAGAGACTGAGAGAGAGAGAGAGAGAGACTGAGAGATAGAGAGAGACAGAGAGACAGAGAGATAGAGATAGACTGAGAGATAGAGAGAGACTGAGAGACTGAGAGATAGAGAGAGACTGAGAGATAGAGAGAGACTGAGAGAAAGAGAGATAGATAGAGACTGAGAGATAGAGAGAGACTGAGAGACTGAGAGATAGAGAGAGACTGAGAGACTGAGAGATAGAGAGAGACTGAGAGATAGAGAGAGACTGAGAGAGACTGAGAGATAGAGAGAGACTGAGAGATAGAGAGAGATAGAGAGAGACTGAGAGATAGAGAGAGACTGAGAGATAGAGAGAGACTGAGAGATAGAGAGATAGAGAGAGACAGAGAGACTGAGAGAGACTGAGAGACTGAGAGAGACTGAGAAATAGAGAGAGAGACTGAGAGATAGAGAGAGATAGAGAGAGACTGAGAGATAGAGAGAGACTGAGAGATAGAGAGAGACTGAAAGATAGAGAGATAGAGAGATAGAGAGAGACTGAGAGGTAGAGAGAGACTGAGAGATAGAGAGCTAGAGAGAGACTGAGAGATAGAGAGATAGAGAGAGACTGAGAGATAGAGCGAGACTGAGAGACTGATAGATAGAGAGAGACTGAGAGATAGAGAGAGACTGAGAGACTGAGAGATAGAGAGATAGAGAGAGACTGAGAGACTGAGAGATAGAGAGATAGAGAGGGACGGAGAGACTGAGAGATAGAGAGAGACTGAGAGACTGAGAGATAGAGAGAGACTGAGAGACTGAGAGATAGAGAGAGACTGAGAGACTGAAGATAGAGAGAGACTGAGAGATAGAGAGAGACTGAGAGAGACTGAGAGATAGAGAGAGTCTGAGAGATAGAGAGAGACAGAGAGACAGAGAGATAGAGAGAGACTGAGAGATAGAGAGAGACTGAGAGACTGAGAGATAGAGAGAGACTGAGAGATAGAGAGATAGAGAGAGACTGAGAGATAGAGAGAGACTGAGAGATAGAGAGAGACTGAGAGACTGAGAGATAGAGAGAGACTGAGAGATAGAGAGAGACTGAGAGATAGAGAGATAGAGAGAGACTGAGAGATAGAGGAGACTGAGAGATAGAGAGAGACTGAGAGACTGAGAGATAGAGAGAGACTGAGAGATAGAGAGAGACTGAGAGATAGAGAGATAGAAAGAGACTGAGAGAGAGACTGAGAGATAGAGAGATAGAAAGAGACTGAGAGATAGAGAGAGACTGAGAGATAGAGAGATAGAGAGAGACTGAGAGACTGAGAGATAGAGAGAGACTGAGAGACTGAGAGATAGAGAGAGACTGAGAGACTGAGAGATAGAGAGAGACTGAGAGATAGAGAGAGAATGAGAGAGACTGAGAGATAGAGAGAGACTGAGAGATAGAGAGAGACAGAGAGACAGAGAGATAGAGAGAGACTGAGAGATAGAGAGAGACTGAGAGACTGAGAGACTGAGAGATAGAGAGAGACTGAGAGATAGAGAGAGACTGAGAGATAGAGAGATAGAGAGAGACTGAGAGACTGAGAGATAGAGAGAGACTGAGAGATAGAGAGAGACTGAGAGAGACTGAGAGATAGAGAGAGACTGAGAGATAGAGAGAGACAGAGAGACAGAGAGATAGAGAGAGACTGAGAGACTGAGAGACTGAGAGATAGAGAGAGACTGAGAGATAGAGAGAGACTGAGAGATAGAGAGATAGAGAGAGACTGAGAGATAGAGAGAGACTGAGAGATAGAGAGAGACTGAGAGACTGAGAGATAGAGAGAGACTGAGAGACTGAGAGATAGAGAGAGACTGAGAGATAGAGAGAGACTGAGAGAGACTGAGAGATAGAGAGAGACTGAGAGATAGAGAGAGACAGAGAGATAGAGAGAGACTGAGAGATAGAGAGAGACTGAGAGACTGAGAGATAGAGAGAGACTGAGAGATAGAGAGAGACTGAGAGATAGAGAGATAGAGAGAGACTGAGAGACTGAGAGACTGAGAGAGACTGAGAGATAGAGAGAGACTGAGAGATAGAGAGAGATAGAGAGAGACTGAGAGATAGAGAGAGACTGAGAGATAGAGAGAGACTGAAAGACAGAGATAGAGAGATAGAGAGAGACTGAGAGCTAGAGAGAGACTGAGAGATAGAGAGATAGAGAGAGACTGAGAGATAGAGAGAGACTGAGAGACTGAGAGACTGAGAAACTGAGAGATAGAGAGAGACTGAGAGATAGAGAGAGACTCAGAGATAGAGAGAGACTGAGAGATAGAGAGAGACTGAGAGACTGAGAGATAGAGAGATAGAGAGAGACTGAGAGACTGAGAGATAGAGAGATAGAGAGGGACGGAGAGACTGAGAGATAGAGAGAGACTGAGAGACTGAGAGATAGAGAGAGACTGAGAGACTGAGAGATAGAGAGAGACTGAGAGACTGAGAGATAGAGAGAGACTGAGAGACTGAGAGATAGAGAGAGACTGAGAGATAGAGAGAGACTGAGAGAGACTGAGAGATAGAGAGAGTCTGAGAGATAGAGAGAGACAGAGAGACAGAGAGATAGAGAGAGACTGAGAGATAGAGAGAGACTGAGAGACTGAGAGATAGAGAGAGACTGAGAGATAGAGAGAGACTGAGAGATAGAGAGATAGAGAGAGACTGAGAGATAGAGAGAGACTGAGAGAGACTGAGAGACTGAGAGATAGAGAGATAGAGAGAGACTGAGAGATAGAGAGAGACTGAGAGACTGAGAGATAGAGAGAGACTGAGAGATAGAGAGAGACTGAGAGAGACTGAGAAACTGAGAGATAGAGAGATAGAGAGAGACTGAGAGATAGAGAGAGACTGAGAGATAGAGAGATAGAAAGAGACTGAGAGATAGAGAGAGACTGAGAGAGTTACCTGAGAGAGAGAGAGACTGAGAGAGAGAGAGACTGAGAGAGAGAGAGAGAATGTGAGAGATGGAGAGAGTGAGAAGATAATTGCCTCTATGTTACATTTTATTTTAATAAGAACTCTCCCTCTATTATAAAGGGTGTGGAAACATGGGGCAAACGTCTCCACATCGGAATGTTCCCATCTGAGATCCCTGATATTGAATTCTGTGCTGAGAATGTAAGTAAATCATTTTTATTCTTGCTGTATATCGGAGTGTGAACAGACAGAGAATATTATCAGAATATTAGCTCTGAGCACGTTTCCCAATTGCAGAGTTGTATCTGGCCTAATCCCAATGCACAAATATTGGGTTTAGAGGGTCGGGGGTCATACTCTGACCTTGGATAAAACAGATAAATGATCTTTATAGATACAAACTCTACTACACTACCCACTTCCCCACTTATGCTGTAAAGCACTTCATTGTAATAAACAAATGAGAAATGAATGTAGATGTAAGCACACACATACATGTTATGTAATCTTTATAAGGTTAATGTGAAAGTCTAATGCCCTGTACACCCGATCGGACATCCCAACAACAAAATCCATGTTTTTTTTTTTTCCGACGGATGTTGGCTCAAACTTGTCTTGCATACACACAGTCATACAAATCTTGTTGAAAATCCTGAACGTCAAGAACGCGGTGATGTAGAACACATACGACGAGCCAAGAAAAATTAAGTTCAGTAGCCAGTGCGGCTCTTCTGCTTGATTCCGAGCATGCGTGGAACTTTGTGCATTGGAATTGTGTACACACAATTGAAATTTAGGACAGCGGATTTTGTTGTCGGAAAATTTGAGATCTAGATCTCAAATTTTGTTTGTCGGAAATTCCGACGGAAAATGTCCGATGGAGCCTACACACGATCGGAATTTCCGACAACAAGCTTACATCGAACATTTCCCATCGGAAAATCTGACCGTGTGTGTACGCGGCATAAGTCCGAAGTAACTTTTATCTATAGAAATCTGCAGCTTTCATTCAACTTCCTTGTTAACTTCCTATTTTAGTATCTAATTTTTGCTTGTGCGTTGTCACCCCGTGCCCCTGGTAGAAACCACAATCAGCCATGATGCTGTACTTTATGCAGGAATGGTCTACTATTAATATTGTTCCATTTATTTTTGGAACATTTGTTCATTTTCATTCTCATAACCTTCAACCCCTATGGGGTCAAACTGACAATTGATTTGGCCATAGTAATGAAAAAATTGAAGGAGCAGGATGGAATTTTTTAACAAAATTCTAACAATGAATGCGTTTTTTTTTTATTTTTCTTGAGAAATTAATTCCAAAATGTTAAAAATAAATGAAATTTTCAAGTACTTTTGAATGAGCATTGCCTACGTTAATGCATTATTGAATGTACTGATAGATTATTGTACCAGCACTCGTACAAAAACCCATCAATATACAAGAAATTAAATTAGTCTTTGCCACGGAAAATTACTCATGAAAATTGCAAACCAGCAATTGCTATCATTAAAGTATAAATATACTCTAGTTCAAACTTTTTTTTTTTTTTTTTTTTTTTCTGGAGGATTTGTTTTACTGATGCAGTGAAGGGTTAATGTGACAGAAGAATAGGAAGAGATAGTGAGTGTGTGTGGAGGTGGGGAGTCTGCACTCTGCAGCCCAATCACATCTGACAGATACCTCCCAAGCCTGAACACATGTCTGTCTGTACAAAAATCCTCAAATGCTCAGGCCAGATAATTTATCATTTATGACCATTCAGGGTTATATGAATGGTCATCGATTACCTTCACATTATCTGTACATACAGAGTGCTAGGAGCTGGCTTACAGTATATAGATATGTACTTCTTATACCAAATTGTTTTCATTGAGCAGTATTGTTGTATATATTAGTGGATGAGCTTTTTTTTGATTATAGACATCACCATCTGACCATTTCCCAGCCCCCCCCCCCCCCCAGCTTGTATCACCCCCAGTCCAGTTAGAGGGGTTTTTAAACTAGGCGATGGGGGGTGGGTCCAGAGGTAGAGATAGTCAGCGCGGAACATATTCCAGAGGGTAGTATTGGGGGCATTAGTGGTAGGTTGACCAAAACACATAAACCCAAGGTAAGTATAGTAGCAAGTCCCAGTTGCAATCTCGGCACACCCAATAAAAGGATAATATGCGACTGGTCTAAACTACGTGGCATGTTCACCAATAACAGGAGCCTGGCAGACAAGATGGGTGAACTAGAGATACTGTTTGTTAGCGAAATTTGGTTGTATGCAAAGCACACAGCCAAATCTCCTGTTTCTAATCATAATAACAATTCCGTCTAATGATATAAATGCATCTCACCTTTTGATCGTATCCATCCTCTGGTGTGTGCCCCAGCCATCCAACTAGACAAATAATCACAACCTCATGCTTCCAGTTCCAAAAACACACTGCAGCCAGCCTCCCTGAGCTGTCTGAGTGAGCCACTTTATTAGCATATCAATAGCAAGTCCCAAAGCTTGAGGGTTGGGCTTCCAACAGCCAAACACCTCTTACAAAGCTTGTGACCTCACAAGAAATGGACACAGGATATGACCTCACAGGATGTAAGTGACCATATAAGGATTTAACAACAGAACACAAAACAACCAATTACTACAGGACATGATACAATATACTAAATGACGATGACTAGAGTTCTTTGTGCAAGGGGGATTATCTGCAGGTGTACGTCATGGCACCCCAAACATGTTGATCAGGCATATATCGGGGTGACAAGAGGAAACAACCGATAATGTCTTTGCAGAGCGAGCACACCCCCACCAGACGATCGTTCTGTGCATTGCACAGGGGCCCTTTGCTGGTGGACATGTCCCCACTCCGCAAACACCTCTCTCCAAACACAAGGAAGTTTTCCACTACCTAACAGGTCTCAGCCAGCGTCAGTCTGCCCCAGTCCGCTCTTTAGAGCAGGCTGCAAGAGATCAGACCTTGGGAGACTTATGACAATACATTAATATAAAATTTTCCACAACATGTTGTACGAGGAGGATTTGGATTTTGTGGGAATTTCAGAGACCTGGTTCAACAGTTCTCATGATTTTAGGGAACCACGCATTTATCTAAGGCTCGCCAGTTCCTAAATGTCTTGCAGGATAATTTTATGGGTCGGGTGGTAGACGCACCAACTAGAAATAAAGTGTTATGGGTCTGATGCTACCCATGCTCACATATGGTGGGCCTGTTCTCTCATCCGCCCTTATTGGTCTAAAGTGTTGAACCTAATCCATCAAATCACTGACATCGACCTCCCCCAAGACCCTTGGACTTTTCCATGCCACTTTGATACCTATTGGCAGGTATAAACGTTCGCTCATTCCCCATCTGTTGAATACAGCTAAGGCCCTTATCCCCTCTAAATGGGGCCAACCCATAACCCCTTCCATATAGAAATGGCTACAAAAGGTCTCCGAGGTTTGTTTTATGGAGGAACTAACCCACATTGCAAGGGGAACTACTAGTGGGTACACTAGTACACTAGGAACTACCCATTGGAGAATATTGATGATCTTTTTTGTGTTCTGTTCTTGTGTATAATGTATGTACTGTATAGACGATACACGTCTTTTTTTCCATTTGTATTGAATATGTAAAGTTATTTTTTTATTTTTTTTTTTATATCAAAGTTGGTGGTCTTTCAAAGTTCCACTTAGGGGGTATCTCTTTTTGTTTAAGTGCATCAGAGATGGGACTACCATACTCTGGAGCTGACATGATACAGGTCTCCTTCTCTTCTGAATTTCAAAAGAGCCAACTTCTCTAAACTACAAACCTTGCTAGAAGGCATAAATTGGGATAAAATCTTAGGAACAAAGAACACGGAGGAGAGATGGGTTTGCTTTAAGAGCATAATAAATAAGGGCATTAGCCAATGCATCCCATTGGGTAATACATTTAAAAGAGCGAACAAAAGTCCTGGACGGCTTAACTCCAATGTAAAAATGCATATAAAAGCAAAGGAGAAGGCCTTCAAAAAATACAAGGTTGAGGGATAATCATTAGCTTTCAAACTTTATAAAGAAAGTAAGGGTGCAATAAGGACGGCTAAGATTGAACATGAAAGACACATAGCGGAGGAAAGCAAAAAAATCCCAAGAAATTCTAAGTATGTAAACAATAAAAAAGGGAGGACAGACCATATTTGCCCCATAAAGAATGAGGAAGGAAATCTGGTTACAAAGGATAGGGAGATGGTGAAGGTATTGAATTTATTCTTCTCCTCAGTCTTCACGAGGGAATCGAGGGGCTTTAGTAACCAAAACTGCAGTGTTTATCCTCATGACACAACACAGGAAGCACCTCCATGGTTAACAGAGGACAGAATTAAAATTAGACTTGGGAAACTTAATATTAATAAATCACTGGGACCAGATGGCTTGCACCCGAGGGTACTTAGGGAACTCAGTCAAGTAATTGCCAGACCATTGTTCCTAATTTTTACTGACAGTCTACTGACTGGAATGGTACCCGCTGATTGTAGAAAAGCCAATGTAGCACCAATATTTAAAAAGGGCCCAAAATACATCCCTGGGAATTACAGACCAAGATTTTAGTAATGAGAACGGTATCATTAGCAGTAATCAGCATGGATTCATGAAAAATCTTGCTAAAGCAATCTATTAACCTTCTATGAGGAGGTGAGTTGCCATCTAGATAAAGGAAGGCCCGTAGACGTGGTGTATCTGGATTTTGCCAAAGCATTTGGCACGGTTCCCCATAAACGTTTACTGTACAAAATAAGGTCCGTTGACATGAAGCATAGGGTGAGTACATGGATTGAAAACTGGTTACAAGGGCGACTTCAGAGGGTGGTGATAAATGGGGAGTACTCGGAATGGTCAGAGGTGGGTAGTGGGGTTCCCCAGGGTTCTGTGCTGGGACCAATCCTGTTTAATTTGTTCATAAATGACCTGGAGTATGCTAAGCTAAGCAGGGCAATAACTTCTCTGCAGGATGTGGAAACCTTGCAATAAGATCTGAACAAATTAATGGGGTGGGCAACTACATGGCAAATGAGGTTCAATGTAGAAAAATGTAAAATAATGCATTTGGGTGGCAAAAATATAAATGCAATCTATACACGGGGGGGAACTCTGGGGGAATCTAGGATGGAAAAGGACCTGGGGGTCCTAGTAGATGATAGGCTCAGCAATGGCATGCAATGCCAAGCTGCCTCTAACAAAGCAAACAGAATATTGGCATGCATTAAAAAGGGGATCAACTCCAGAGATAAAATGATAATTCTCCCACTCTACAAGACTCTGGTCCGGCCGCACCTAGAGTATGCTATCCAGTTCTGGGCACCAGTCCTCAGGAAGGATGTACTGGAAATGGAGCGAGTACAAAGAAGGGCAACAAAGCTAATAAAGGGTCTGGAGGATATTAGTTATGAGGAAAGGTTGCGAGCACTGAACTTATTTTCTCTGGAGAAGAGACGCTTGAGAGGGGATATGATTTCAAGTCACAAATACCATACTGGTGACCCCACAATAGGCATAAAACTTTTTTGCGGAAGGGAGTTTAACAAGACTCGTGGCTACTCATTAAAATTAGAATAAAAGAGGTTTAACCTTAAACTACGTAGAGGGTTCTTTACTGTAAGAGCGTCAAGAATGTGGAATTCCCTTCCACAAGCGGTGGTCTCAGCAGGGGGCATTGATAGTTTCAAGAAACTATTAGATAAGCACCTGAACGACCACAACATACAGGGATATACAATGTAATACTGACACATAATCACACACATAGGTTGGACTTGATGGACTTGTGTCTATTTTCGACCTCACCTACTATGTCACTATATAACTTCATACAGACATCACTCAGAGCTGCTTCCTACCCCCCAGCTGAGGGACATCATTCCATAGTCACTTTCCTTCCCTTATCTTCCCAACATCGCTCCCTGGTCACCCCATAGAAACTGAAAGAAATCCTTCCCCTTACTGCCACTGTCATACCCACCACACTCATCTCCTGTAAAGTCTGCCCGATTATACCCACCACAGTCCCCTCCTGTAAATACTGCCCTTATCATCCCCTCCATACTCCTCTCCTGTACATACTGCCCCCATTATACCCACCACACTCCTCTCCTGTACTGCCCCCATTATACCCACCACACTCCTCTCCTGTACATACTGCCCCATCATCCCCTCTGTACTCCTCTCTTGTACATACTGCCCCCATTATACCCACCACAATCCTCTCCTGTACATACTGCCCCATCATCCCCTCCGTACTCCTCTCCTGTACATACTGCCCCCATTATACCCACCACAGTCCCCTCCTGTACATTCTGCCCCCATTATACCCACCACACTCCTCTCCTGTACATACTGCCCCATCATCCCCTCAGTACTCCTCTCCTGTACATACTGCCCTCATTATACCCACCACAGTCCCTCCTGTACATACTGCCCCCATTATACCCACCACACTCCTCTCCTGTACATACTACCCCCATCATCCCCTCCGTTCTCCTCTCCTGTACATACTGCCCCCATTATACCCACCACACTCCTCTCTTGTACATACTGCCCCATCATTCCCTCTGTACTCCTTTCTTGTACATACTGCCCCATCATTCCCTCCCATAAAAATTGCAGATCTCCGCCATTACTAATAAAAAAAAAAAAAATAATAACAAAAATGCCATAACTCTATCCTCTATTTTGTAGACGCTATAACTTTTGTGTAAACCAATCAATATACACTTATTGGGATTTTTGTTACCAATAATATGTAGAAGAATACATAACGGCCTAAATTGATGAAGAAATTTGATTTTTTTGATTCTTTTTTTATTGGATATATATTATAGAAGAAAGTAAAAAATATTGTTTCTTTTGTTCAAAATTGTCGCTTTTTTTGTTTATAGCGCAAAAAATAAAAAACGTCAGAGGTGATCAAATACCACCAAAAGAAAGCTCTGTTTGTGGGGAAAAAAGAACGTCGATTTTGTTTGGGTGCAACGTCGCACGACCGTGCAATTGTCAGCTAAAGCGACGCAGTGCCAAATCGCAAAAAAGTGCTCTGGTCAGGAAGGGGGTAAAATCTTCCGGGGCTGAAGCGGTTAAACTCAAGGTTAGTGGATGAAAATATAAATAAACACTGATCTGATTTGGAAACAAGAAAAAGGAATGTTTGATCGCGATATTGAGGACTACGCAAAACATCAAGGACAGGATTGCTCAGCAACCGCAGCACTATTAGACAGAAGCAACCAGGTTTGCCAGTCTCCGGGCATTTTCTTGAACAGGGACATCAAGACCAAGATCTGAGGTTCATGGTCTTAGAGGAAGTACTTCGAGATCGGAGAGGGGGGTGACAGGATATTAAAACTGAAACAAAGAGAAGTATGGTGGAGAAATGAATTACGGTCCCTGCACCCTGGGGGAATGAATAGGGATTACGATCTATATCTATTTTTATGAAGTTTGTGAGAAGTGAATTGCATGTTTCTTTTCTGAAAAACTGAAAAATAGGGAATGGCGCTGTTATAAAAATAGTAAAAGTGTATCAATACAATAATTTTTCTTGTTAAAGATATAAAGTGACAGGTGCTAGATCTGTGCAAGAAAAAACTGTAAACAATATACATATGATGAGAACTCAGTCACTGTACCCAAACATGTAAGTGGAAAAAAACACAAAAAACACACAAAAAACTAAAGTGACATGTACTTATAAATCTCATATAGATTAATCCTTTGGAGTAAGGGTCTAAAGTGACAAGTGCAAAGATATAATAAATATGTGTAAAAATCAATGTGCAATAGAAAATTAATATATAAATCAATGTGCAATGAAAAATCAATGTGACACGCACAACGTCATATCCGGGTACCGTGGTTCCGGATATTCGACCGGTGGAACGCAAGCGGCGATTCTAGGTAGTGTTGCTTCCCCGTGTCGTTTGAAGAGCACGAGAGTGCAGCAGTGTGCAATTGAAAAAACAGCAAAAGTACAATTCATTAGGTATCACAATTCTAGGTAGCCTCAGATGATGCCTCAGATGATGTCCGTGTGACGAAACGCGTATGGCGGGACTCTCTTGACACGCACAACGTCATATCCGGGTACCGTGGTTCCGGATATTCGACCAGTGGAACGCAAGCGGCGATTCTAGGTAGTGTTGCTTCCCCGTGTCATTTGAAGAGCACGAGAGTGCAGCAGTGTGCAATTGAAAAAACAGCAATAGTACAATTCATTAGCCCGCTGTGTATTATGTGAAAACGTATATAATGTGTTAATCTAGTAAAAACAGAATCAAAATGTCCATAAAGGTGACGTAGTGTTCCATCCAATATGTTTGAAATCCTCTTTTACAATGGGATATAGGTGAAAAAGTGCAGGAATTGATGGCAATATTCCCCTTATGTGATTGCACTCACCGGAGCGCCCTACCCCAGCAGGGGTTGCGAGCGTAAAGTGTTGATCCCAAGATGCCTATATCTTTCCAGCTCCCAGCAGCACGGCTCAGGGTCATCCACCCACAGGGAAGGAGGGGGGGGGAAGAATTCCACTGGCTCCTGTTTCAATGAAGTTCCCGGCCAGGCATCCACATGATGTATTTCATAAAACGAAAATAAAGGTAGTCCGCATAGCATAACTCCGTTTCATTTGTTTATTGTAAAAATATCCAAGGAATAGACTTTATGAAGTTTTTAAAAGTTTAAAAATAGGAGAGGGAGCTCGCAGGCTCTCGTGCTCTTCAAACAACACGGGGAAGCAACGCTACCTAGAATCGCCGCTTGCGTTCCACCGGTCGAATATCCGGAACCACGGTACCCGGATATGACGTTGTGCGCGTCAAGATAGTCCTGCCTTACGCGTTTCGTCACACGGACGTCATCTGAGGCATCATCTGAGGCTACCTAGAATTGTGATACCTAATGAATTGTACTATTGCTGTTTTTTCAATTGCACATTGATTTTTCATTGCACATTGATTTATATATTAATTTTCTATTGCACATTGATTTTTACACATATTTATTATATCTTTGCACTTGTCACTTTAGACTCTTAAGCCAAAGGATTAATCTATACGAGATTTATAAATACATGTCACTTTCGTTTTTTGTGTGTTTTTTGTGTTTTTTTCCACTTACATGTTTGGGTACAGTGACTGAGTTCTCATCATACGTATATTGTTTACAGTTTTTTCTTGCACAGATCTAGCACCTGTCACTTTATATCTTTAACAAGAAAAATTATTGTATTGATACACTTTTACTATTTTTATAACAGCGCCAATCCCTATTTTTCAGTTTTTCATTAGCGTTTGGGTTTCACTTAGGTGTTCCCTGTTTATAGGAGGGCAGCAGTTTTCAACATCCTGAAGCGCGGATCCTTTGGTAATAATTAATAAATGTTTCTTTTCTGATTGAACGGAACCATACAGGATAGGAACCATGGAGTATATTTGGAGATGGACTGTGACTAAGACCCCTTTCACACTGGGGCGCTTTGCAGGTGCTACAGCGCTAAAAATAGTGCCTGTAAAGCACCCTGAAAGAGCTGCTGCTGTGTCTCCAATGTGAAAGCCCAGGGGGCTTCCAGACTGGAGCAGTGCGCTGGCAGGACCTCAGAAAAAGTCCTGCTAGCAGCATCTTTGGAGCGGTGAAGGAGCGGTGTATAAACCGCTCCTTCACCGCTCCTACCTATTGAAATCAATGAGGCAGCGCGGCTATACAGCAGCACTTTGCATTGATTTTAACCCTTTCTCGGCCGCAAGCGGGGGGGGGGTAAAAGCTAAATAGTGCCGCAAAATTGACGGTAAAGCTCTGCTAAAAATAGCAACGCTTTACCGCCGAGGCCCCCACCGCCCCAGTGTGAAAGGGGCCTAATAGACAGCCCAAAGAGAAACAGAGACTTGTTTTTTGTTTTCTTTTTTTCAGTTTCTCTTATGATGATTGACTAATCTTCAGTGTAAATATATACAGAAATGTATTCTTCCTCCCATATTAGGAGGTGAAGAATAGGGAGGAGCCAAACACCCCCCCCGGTTCAGTTCGCACCAGAACCTGCGAACGGACCGAAAATTTGCACAAACATTAGAACCCCATTGAAGTCTATGGGACTCGAACGTTCGAAATCAAAAGTGCTCATTTTAAAGGCTAATTTGCATGGTATTGTCCTAAAAAGGGTTTGGGGACCCGGGTCCTGCCCCAGGGTGTTGTATATGTTGTAATATGTTCACCGATTTATGTGGGACATTATTATATGTATGTACACATACAGTCAATATTGACCAGGCCAGAATTCAATTGACAATGGTTGATTTGTCCAAGTCAACTGAATTTTAACATATCAAGGGGACAGCTGAAGACTCTTTGATGTGTTGATCTTAGGCAAGTCCACCTAGGTGTGTGAGGTGAGGTATGGTCTGGAAACCTAATTGAACATTTCAAAGGGTACATTGTTTAAAGGACCATAGAAGAAGTATTTATTGATGGTAATTAGACTTGAGGGGGTAACAATAAGATCAAAGAGTATTTTGGGTTGACCTAGCAGAAACTCCCTCCTAGTGGACTAGTATTTCATAGAGGACATTCAAGCTGGCATTTAGTTTTAAGATAGGCTTGTCTGTGTATGAATGCACAGACCTAAGACATGGGCCTCTGAATGATATACTCTGCTGGATATTTTTGTCATCTGTGGACTTTGGACTTTGTTCTGTGTTGGAAGTCAATAAAGTGCATCTCTCTGGAAGAATTGGGTTGCGGAAGAGTACTTACATCATCATTATAATAACCACTAATTGATTATCATACCCACTCTACATCATATCACCCAGCATATATTAAATCACTACACAGGGGACATGTATCAATGCAAAAAAAAAGTTTTAAAAACGGACGTTTTTTCGGGAGCAGATGCTTAAAGTAAAAAAAAAAAGTGAAATATTCCTTTAAATATCGTACCTGGGGTGTGTCTATAGTATGCCTGTAAAGTGGCGTGTGTTTCCTGTGCTTAGAACAGTCCCTGCACAAAATGACATTTTTAAAGGAATAAAAGTCATTTAAAACTGCTTGCAGCTTTAATGTAATGTCGGGTCCTGGCAATATGGATGAAAATTAGTGAGACAAACGGCATGGGTACCCCCCCCCCCCCCCAGTCCATTACCAGGCCCTTTGGGTCTTGTATGGATATTAAGGGGAACCCCGCACCCAAATTAAAAAAAGGAAAGGCGTGGGGCCCCCAGGCCCTATATACTCTGAACAGCAGTATACAGGCGGTGCAAACAAGACAGGGACTGTAGGTTTGTTGTTAAGTAGAATCTGTTTGTAATTTTGAACTGGTACATTTTTAAAGTGTTTAGCTCCAGCCAAAAAATCTTTTTTAAGCTTTTTGGAAAACATTATTATAATATTTGTTTTGCTGTCTGTGCTCCTCTTCAGAAGATTTCACCTCACTTTCTGTCCCAATGACAAATGTTTTTAGAAAATTTGGGGTTTTTAGTGAAACAAGGATTGGTGATAAAGCATCAGTGGAAAGGAGAAACACTTTTCCCATATTAACTCTTACAGGAGAGAATTTCCCTTCCTAGTGGTAGATTTTATCTCACTTCCTGATGTCTCCTTCCGTTTGCAAGTAGGAGTCGTTTGTAAGTTGGATGTTTGAAAGTAGGGGCCTGCCCTATATAATCAGCAGAAATTTGGGCCTTCACAGGGCCCTGCTGTGAAATATTAGATCAAGAATTGTAATTACATGCCCCTGTTGAACAGGGGCAGAAAAATTGGGCCTTTGGTGATGGTGGTGGTGGTGCTGGTGCCACAACACTGTAATGCCCCATACACACGGTCGGATTTTCAGACGGAAAATGTGTGATAGGACCTTGTTGTCGGAAATTCGACCGTGTGTGGGCTCCATCACACATTTTCCATCGGATTTTCCGATACACAAAGTTTGAGAGCAGGATATAAAATTTTCCGACAACAAAATCCGTTGTCGGAAATTCCGATCGTGTGTACACAAATCCGACGGACAAAGTGCCACGCATGCTCAGAATAAATAAAGAGATGAAAGCTATTGGCCACTGCCCCATTTATAGTCCCGACGTATGTGTTTTACATCACCGCGTTCAGAACGATCGGATTTTCCGACATTTTTGTGTGACCGTGTGCATGCAAGACAAGTTTGAGCCAACATCCGTCGGAAAAAATCCTAGGATTTTGTTGTCGGAATGTCCGAACAAAGTCCGACCGTGTGTACGGGGCATAAGTCCTCACAGTTACTCTTGGTGGGCGCAGAAACGGGCCCTGCTGTGAAATATTAGATCAAGAATTGTAATTACATGCACCTGTTGAACAGGGGCAGAAAAATTGGGCCTTTGGTGTTGGTGGTGGTGGTGCTGGTGCCACAACACAGTAAGTCCTCACAGTTACTCTTGGTGGGCGCAGAAACTGGCCCTGCTGTGAAATATTAGATCAAGAATTTTAATTACATATCCCTGTTGAACAGGGGCAGAAAAATTGGGCCTTAGGCCCTGGTGCTGGTGTCACAACACTGCAACCCCTCACAGATACTCTAGTTAGAGCGCAGGAACGAGCCCTGCTGCAAAGTATTGCATCAAAAATTTATATTACACGCCCTTGTTAAACAGGGGCTGAACAATTGGGCCTTAGGCACTGGTGCTGGTTCCACAACACTGCAACCCCTCACAGATACTCTAGTTGAGCGCAGCAACAAACCCTCCTGCAAAATATTGCATCAAAAATTGGAATTACACGCCCCTGTTAAACAGGGGCTGAAAAACTGGGCCTTAGCCACTAGTGGCGGTGCCCAGAACCAAAAATGTTCTTACAAGCTATCAGCATGATCATTGAGGAAGAGGATAATCACTCAGCATAACAGGATAGTCACTCAGCATCAGCATAGGCAGTCTTGAAGGGATCTGACATTTCCAAAAAAATTATTCGGTTACATCAGCATCAGGTGCTTGGTAGATGGTGGTGATCCAAGACTGATTCATTTTTATGAAGGTCAGTCGATCGACCGAGTCGGTGGACAGACGCACCCTGTGATCGGTTACAAAGCTTCCAGCAGCACTGAATGTGCATTTCGAAAGAACGTTAGATGCAGGACAGGCCAGTAGCTCAATTGCATACTGTGCAAGCTCTGGCCAGTGATCCATCCGCAAGACCCAGTAACCCAGAGGATTTTCGGTGGGAAAGGTGTCCAAGTCAGATCTTGCCCCTAAGTATTCCTGCACCATGTAAAACAGATGCTGGCGATGGTTGCTGGAACCGATCATACCTTGGGGCTGCGGACTAAAAAATTGTCTGAAGGCATCGGTCAGATGGCCACCTTCTCCACTGCTCCTTCTTTGACTGACCGAAGCCTCAGCAACACGTTGTGCAGGAACAGGAGTTTGTAACCTCCCAGTCTCTGGGAAAGCGTTCCACAGACCTTTCTGCAAGGCCTCCCGAAGATGTTTCATCCTCTGCTCCCTCTGCGATGGCAGGATAAGGTCCACAACCTTACCCTTGTAACGTGGATCAAGGAGGGTTGCCAGCCAGTATTGATCCCTCTCCTTGATACCACGAATACGAGGATCCTTCCGCAGGCTTTGCAGGATCAGGGAGGCCATGCAGCGTAGGTTTGCTGAGGCATTTGGTCTGGAGTCCTCTGGGTCACTAAGGATGACATGATCCGCAGCCACCTCCTCCCAGCCACGTACAAGTCCATGGGTTTCTTGGGACTGTAAATGATCCCTTAAAGACTGCTGCTGATGCAAAGTGCCAGGCTCCACCTCCATGCTGACACAATCCAGCTCCTCGCCCTCTTCCTGTGTGATCGGCGGGCACGCTGGAACACTGTCTGGATAAAGGGGGCCTTGAGAACTAAGGAAGGCCTCCTCTTCCTGCCTCTGTTCTGCCTCAAGTGCCCTGTACATTATTCCACGCAGCATGTGCTCCAACAGGTGGACAAGGGGGACAGTGTCACTGATGCATTCACTGTCATTGCTCACCATCCTCGTGGCCTCCTCAAATGGTGACAGGACAGTGCATGCATCCCTGATCATGGCCCGCTGGAGTGGGGAAAAAAAAACAAGCTCCCCTGATCCTGTCCTGGTGCCATAGTCGCACAGGTACTCATTGATGGCCCTCTGCTGCGTGTGCAGCTGCTGCAGCATGGCCAACATTGAGTTCCACCTGGTGGGCATGTCACAGATTAGGCGGTTCTTGGGCAGGTTAAATTCCTTTTGGAGGTCTGCCAGCCGAGCACTGGCATTATACGACTGGCGGAAATGCACACAGACTTTCCTGGCCTGCCTCAGGACATCCTGTAAGCCTGTAAACCGCTGCACCACCAAGTTAAGGACGTGAGCCAAACAGGGCACATAGGTCAATTGTCTCTGTCGGAGGGCGGAGAGGAGGTTGGTGCCACTGTCGCAAACCACCATTCCTGCCTTAAGTTGGCGTGGCGTCAACCACCTCTGAACCTGCCCCTGCAGAGCTGACAGAATCTCTGCCCCGGTGTGGCTCCTGTCCGCCAAGCACACCAGCTCAAGCACCGCATGGCATCTTTTGGCATGCGTACTTGCGTAGCCCCTTGAACACCTATGGAGCACCGCTGGTTCTGAGGACAAAGCACAGTAAGAGGCCATGGAGGAAGAAGAAGAGGAGGGGGTAGAAGAGAGAGGTGTGTCAGAATCACCAGTAGTGGCATTTTGGAGGCGTGGTGGCAGAACAACCTCCAACACTACTGCACCTTGTCTTGCATCCTTCCCAGTTGCCAGCAGAGTCAACCAATGCGCCGTGAAACTTAGGTAACATCCCTGTCCATGCCTGCTGGACCATGAGTCAGCGGTAATATGCACCTTACAACTGACCGCCCCGTCCAGCGAGGCCAAGACATTGCCTTCCACATGCCAGTAGAGAGCCGGAATCTCCTTCCGTGAGAAAAAGTGGCATTTGAGAACCTGTCACTGAGGAACCACACATTCCACAAACTCACGGAAGGGGGCAGAGTCTACCAACTGAAAAGGTAGCAGTTGTGCTAGCAATTTAGCCAAGCTAGCATTCAACCACTGGGCACGTGGATGGCTGGGAGCGAACTTCTTTCTGCGGTGCAGCAGCTGGGGCAGGGAAATTTGCCTGGTACAATCTGACGTCGGTGCCCGCAAGTACTTGGCTGTGACACACCTACAGTAATTCTACACCTTCATTCCTCTCAGTGCAGGTCTCAGAGAGGACTGAAGGTATAGTGGGGTTGGAGATCCCAGCTGATGAGGAGCAAGGAGAGGTCCTCTTTGTTCTTTGGTGTGGGTCTTTTAGGTAAGCTTGCCAACTAACTGCATGGCAGGTCAATATATGTCTGGTCAAGCATGTGGTGCCCAAGCGGGAGATGTTTTGGCCACGCGAGATATGATTGAGACATATGTTGCAAATAGCAGCGGTGGGATCTGATGCACTCATCTCAAAAAAGGCCCACACCAAAGAACTTTTGTAATAACACGCAGAGACAGCAGCGCCCTGCACATGCGGAGCTCTGCAGTGTGATGCAGTCAGTGTGTTGCCCTTAGGCTGGCCCCTGGGGGGCATCCTGCCTCGTTGGTGATGTGCCTCCTCCTCCTCTCTCCTATCAGGCACCCACGTGGAGTCAATGACCTCATCACCCCCTCCCTCCCCATCACTGGAGCAAACCTGGCAGTATGCTGCAGCAGGGGGAACATGACTGCCAGATTGCTGTCTTTCTTGGGCACCCCCTCTGTCTGGGCTCACGTTACTGCCTTCCTCTAGCTGAGTACCATCATCAGAGCCTTCAAAACGCTGTGCATCCTCCTGGAGCATGTACCCAACACTGTGGTCAAACAGTTCGAGGGACTCCTCAGGAGGACATGGTGGGGCTAGGGAAAGAGTCACTGATGCCATTGAGCCGAGGAAAGAGGCCGCGTTGGTAGCTGCTTTGCCAGACAAAGTACCCTGAGTCTGGGTGAGAGAGGATGAGGAGCATGAGGACAGCTTGGTCATCCACTCGACCAAGTCTTCTGCATGTTGCGGCTCAACACGGCCAGCTACCGAAAAAAAGGCCAAGCGTGTCCCACGGCCACGTGCTGATGAGGATGTACCGTGTCCACGACCACCACTGTTGCCTCTAGACACAGAGCCTGCTTGCCCTCTTTTATTGGCTTGTGACTGTCTGCCTCTCCTTGTTGGCCTTTCAGACATACTATTGGCCTGCAGTGAGCTGCACAAAACTGGGATGTATATATATATATATATACACTGATTATACTGCAGCTAGCAGAATCAACTGCCTGCCTGTAGTATTATTAGTATGATAACACCTGCACTTGTGTTCAGGTAGCTATACTGTAGGTGCAACTGTGCGGGGTACACAGTACAGTAACTGGAAATACTTCAAAGAGCCTACACAAGCACCTGGCTGCAGGTAGCTATACTGTAGGTGCAACTGTGCGGGGTACACAGTACAGTAACTGGAAATACTTCAAGAGCCTACACAAGCACCTGGCTGTAGATAGCTATACTGTAGGTGCAACTGTACAGGGTACACAGTACAGTAACTGGAAATACTTCAAAGAGCCTACACAAGCACCTGGCTGCAGGTAGCTATACTGTAGGTGCAACTGTGCAGGGTACACAGGACAGTAACTTGAATTACTTCAAAGAGCCTACACAAGCACCTGACTGCAGGTAGCTATACTGTAGGTGCAACTGTGCAAGGTACACAGTACAGTAACTGGAAATACTTCAAAGAGCCTACACAAGCACCTGGCTGCAGGTAGCTATACTGTAGGTGCAACTGTGCAGGGTACATAGTACAGTAACTGGAAATACTGTAAAAACACTTGTCTCCCTGACAGTATATTAGGAAAAGAAGAACAGGATCTAGCTAAACTGAATACAGTGTGTATATATATATATATATATATATATATATATATATATATATATATATATATATATATACATATACATATATGTATATATATATATATATATATATATATATGTATATATATATATATATATATATACACAACAGTGCAGCCAACTGACTTGACCTGCCTACTCTATCTAACTTAAATCAAATGACACTGTCTCTCTCTCTGTCTATCTCTCTCTCAAGCCAGAACACACTACACAGGGCTGATGTGCAGGCGGCCTTATATAGTGTGGGGCATGTACTAAACCCCCTGAGCCATAATTGCTGTTATTTGCAACTGTCACTTGCCTGACGAAGGGGCCCTGTATGGCTCCAAAATGTTACCTTGTGTTTACCATGTGATTACGAAAATAAAGGTTTGGACCCATTTTGAGGAATCCTTGGTGTGCTGATGACATTTCTTCACTTCCTTTAGAAGCTAAACACACTTGCTGTTATTTGCAACAAAGAGCAACAGCTAATAACACTAGAGACTGTCACTAATGCTACCATTACTCCAGACTGGCGATTTTGATTACCTTTTGTGCACCACCACGTGTTGCTTAATTCTCTAATGTTAAAGTGATTGTAAAACTTCAAGTTTTTTTTTTTTTTTAAATAACATACATGTCATACATATCTCCACTGTGCAGTTTATTTTGCACAGAGTGGCCCCAATCATCGTCTTCCGGGGTCCCTCGGCAGCTCTCGCGGGTCCTCCACGCATCAGATGACCCACTAGGAGAAGCGCTATCCCAGGGGGTTAGCATGCAGGCACCCTTCAGAGTCCAGCATTTGCATCCATAGACACGAATGCCGGACTCGGCCCGGCCCCTGTGTCATTGGATTTGATAGACAGGAGTGGGAGCAAATGGCTGCACTGCTATAAATCTATCCAATCAAGAGCCCATGCAGAGAGGGAGAGTGCGTCTCCGCCGAGGGGATGAAGGGGCTCAGGTAAGTAAAATGGGGGTGGGCTGGGGGGCCGGTCACTGCCAGAAATTTTTTCACGTTAATGCATAGGATGCTTTAAGGTGAAAAAACACGAGGGTTTACAACCCCTTTAACTCCTCACAATCCTCTCTCCTTATTGCATCCCCCTTTCTTTGAGTGTGTTTATATTCACCCAGCTGCCTTAAAGGGGCATACCCACTTACTGTTCCTAACGTCTCACTCAACTGTTCTTGAACGTCACCTCCTGGAAAACTTTCACTGCTTCTGCGTGGCAATGTTAAAGGGCCCCAACTGTGCTGGCAGATCTTAACTTTAAAGAACCATTCAGATCTTGTTGCATACCAGGGGGCAGAACTGGGAAGTGTATCTATCACCTACCAGGTGACCACTGGAATGTTGGGGGGGCCTCTCTTGCACCTCCTGCCCAACACACCTGAAGGTGCAGACAGGCAGTGTGAAGGTACAGAGTGGCAGGAGTGCCAGTGTAGCTGGCTGATAAAGACCACTCTTTAGGCAGATGAAGCGGGGGGTCACAGTCCTAAGAACAGGATACTGAAGCAGCTTGGAATCAGAGCAAGAGATGGTAGCAGAGCTAGTATGCAGGCAGCAACCAGTGGTAGCCGGGCAACTAGGGACCGAGTCAGCAGGCAGAGCAAGTCTAGGAAGCAGGCCAAGGTCAGTAACAGCCAGGCAGCGCAGTACAGAATCAGCAGGCAAAGACAAGTCAAGGTAAACAGGCTGAGGTAAGAGAGGTCAGGTGACCAAGGTTAAAGTGATTGTAAGCCTTCGCCTTCGAGTGGCCCCGATCCTCAACTTCTGGGGTCCCTCTGCAGCTCTAGCGGCTCCTCCCCACATCAGATGACCCCCTAGGAGAAGCACTCTCCTGGGGGGTTACCTTGCGGGCGCACTCCCGAGTACAGCATTCGGCATCCATAGACATGAATGCTATCAATTTATCCAATCAAGAGCCGGGACCCCATGCAGAGAGGGAGAGCACGTCTCCACCAAGGGCTCAGGTAAGTAAAACGGGAGGCCGGTCACAGCCAGTGGTTTTAGGACATAGGTCATAGGATGCATTAAGGTGAAAAAACACCTTTAAAGCGGAGTTCCACCCAAAAATGGAACTTCCGCTTTTCCGGTTCCATGTCACATTTGGCACCTTTCAGGGGGGAGGGGGGAGCAAATACCTGTCTAATACAGGTATTTTGCTCCCACTTCCGGGCATAGATACCCGAGCCACCCGCGGGTATGTATGCTACTCCCCCCCCCCCCCCGCTGTATTCTGGGAGACACATGATGAAATGAAAAGAAAATGCTAATAGAATGCAAGAAACTAGCTATGTCACTATGTCAGAATTATATATAAAGACCTGAATCTCTTCCTTAAGAAGAAATACTATAGAACATTATTTGAAGGACATACCAAGACTGAAACTAATGTTGGGAGTGTTATAACTACACAGGAACAAAAAGCTATTGATGATCTTGTGGAACTTCTGGAAGAATGCTGGCTCCAGCTCTGAAAGTAGCGACGAAGAGTATGGTGAAAAATGGAAGAGAGATGCAAATCTTAGGATAAAATCTACCAGGATGCTATCTCTAAGCAGCAACAAATGCATAAGCATATTTCTAAATCTCATGCGTTTGGATCTTAGAAAAATCAACTGGAGCACACATTTCCCCGATAACCTGAATAAAGAGGAACACCGAGCTCTTGCAGAATTAAAGAATGACACAAGTATAGTAATATATAGTAAAAATAGCGATAAAGGGGGTAATATTGTCATCACAAACGATTATGACTATTTAGAGGAGATTGAGAGACAACTTAAGGATGAGGCAACATATATGAGATTAAAGGGGTTGTAAACCCTCATGTTTTTTTCTTTTTTTTCTTTTTTTTTTTTTTTTTTAGAATTTATAAGACTTTTTTTATTGGCAAAATCTTTTTATTGAACAAAAAGAAAAGATTGTATACAATAGGTCGTTATGACAGTCATCAAGGTTAATAAATGAGATTACCAATTATAAGTAGACAACTGCATCCCTTACAGATATGAATATTGATACAAGACAATACTATCGGTATCATATACAATAGGTTAAATCTATATAATATTCGAATTAAGGTGAGATCGACTTCATCAACTTTTAGTATATCCATTTCACAGATTGATTGCAAGAGGGGGAAATAAACAGTAAAGATTTTGGGTCAACCGTATTAAATTGAATAAGTGAAGGGGGGATCTATAGAGCCCAACATGCCTAATTTTTGGTCATACACATGTTTCGGGTGTTTTTAGCCACCTGTCCCAAATCTTATCATACTTGGATGAACACCCCCTATTAGAATACATTAGTTTCTTGTATGGCAGAATTATTGATTTTTATAAGCCATTGTATAAATTCCGGTGGAGTAGGTCTCATCCAGATCCTGGCTATGACAAGCGTTTCGTGTAAAAATATTTTAGTGAATTTATCAAGTTCTGGATCCGGAAAAATTCCGAGGAGACATGGCTTTGGCTGGAGTGTGATGGGGGAGCCCATTTTATCGTGTAGGAACTGTACCACCTGTGCCCAGAAGGCTTGAATTTTAGGGCATTGCCACAATAGATGAAAATAAGTACCCACTGCCTGACTACACATTTGGCAATTAGTAGATTGATTGCTTTTGTATTTGGAAACTCTAAGGAGTGTGAGATATGCTCTGTGCATTATAAAAATTTGTGTTAAACGGTCCAATAATTTAGGAGACACTAGTTTACACGTGTCAAGAGCATCGCTCCACTCAGCATCCTCCATAGGGCCCACCTTTCCCTCCCACCTGGTCTTCAATGCATATGCTGATGTAGTTGCCTGCGGGAGTGTTAGCATGGTGTAGAATTGAGAAATCAATTTCTTAGGGTCAGGGCATTTTACGGCCGCCAGTAAAGGGTTATCATTCAAGACTAGATCATCTAAGGGAAGCTACGCATGAAAGGCATGTCGTAATTGTATATATCTGTAAAACATTTGATTTGGCAGTACAAATTCAGTTTTTAAACTATCGAAAGACTTTAATTTGCCATTATGAGTGATTTGAGACAGATAAACTATTCCCCTTGAACTCCACACCCTATTGTCCTGTAGGTGGTTAAACTCTAGTAAGGACATATTATGCCAAAGGTGAGTGCAGCTATGAGGTGACATGATGTGTAACCTGTCAGAGGCCATCCCCCACACTCTTCTATACTGATATAAGAGTGATCTTCGATCATTCTTTTGGCCCTCGTCTCCTCCTCTGCCCGTTATCGCTACAAGGGGGTCTAGAGTCGGCCGAATCCATTTTGGACAAAGAGAGTGTAGAAATCTATCCCTATCTACTTTATCAATATGAAAAATTTGTGAACGTTGGGCCGCAAGGTAATAAGCATTAAAATCAGGTAATGCCATTCCAGCAAGATCCGTTGGGTGTTTTAGTTAATGCCAAGGGAGTTTGTGCCTGTTATTGCCCCAGACAAACGGTTTAATGAGAATCTCAAGTATTTTGAAATGCTTAAGCACCAAGTACACCGGTGAGTGCCAGAGCATGTATAGAATTTTTGGTAGCAAGACCATTTTTATTAAATTTATTCGGCCCATCACTCCCAGTGGGAGACGGGCCCATGCCTGTGTCTTCTGCCTAAGCATTTCTTGCAATGGTGTAATATTGAGCAAGGTGTAGTCTGTCGGGTTTCGGGTGGTTCGTATTCCCAGATATTTTATGGTGTCTACTCTCTGTAAGGGAAGCAGGGGGGTGGAAAGCTGTCTAAAGGGAGTATTTGGGATTTGTCCCAATTAATCCGGAGCCCAGAGAATGTGCCAAAACGCTTTATGAGGGCCAAAGCTAGGGGTAGGGAATCCCCTGAATCATCCAAATACAGTAGAGTATCATCAGCATATGTGATTATTTTTTCCACAATCTCCCCCCTCTGTAGGCCTTCTATTCCTGGATGTTCCCGAATAGCTATTGCAAGGGGCACTGCCGCCAATGCGTATAGCAACGGTGACAGAGGACACCCCTGCCTAGTACCCCTGGAAAGAGGAAACTGTTCCGAAGACCACCCATTCGCCAGTACCCTCACCACCGGATCTTGGTAGAGGAGCTGGATCCATTTTATGAATCTAGGGCCTAGCCCAAATTTATCCAGACAGGTCCACAAGCACCTCCATTCGACTGAGTCGAATGCCTTGGCAGTGTCCAAGGCAAGGACTATTCTGGACCCTGTATTGTCATGCATCGTCTGGAGGTTAATAAACAGTCTCTGAAGGTTAAAAGACGTGTTTCTCCCTGGCATGAAACCAGCCTGATCTCCATGAACCAGTGACAGGATAACTGTATTGAGGCGGATAGCAAGAATCTTAGCCAGAATCTTAACATCCACCTGAAGCAGGGAAATGGGACGATAAGATTCCGGGAGATGTGGATCTTTACCTGGCTTGGGAATTAATATTATTGTAGCTTCCCTCATGGAGGCTGGGAGGTCTGAGTTTTCAAAAATGGAGTTAATCTAGGGATCAGTTGGTCCGAGTATGTGGAATATCCCTCATGTTTTTTTCACCATGCATTAAGGTGAAAAAACTTCTCACACTGACGGGCCCCCTAGTCCCCCCCATTTTACTCACCTGAGCCCGTTCTTCCTTTCAGCCCGTTGTCTCGGCTCTTGATTGGATAGATTGATAGCAGGGTAGCCATTGGCTGTACACAGATGCAGGACTCGGGAGCGCGCCCGCATGGGTGTCCACCAAGGAGAGCACTTTTCCAACGTCCTCCACCCGGAAGAGGATCGGGGCCACTCTGTGCAAAACGAACTGCACAGTTGAGGTAAGTCCAACATGTTTGGTATTTTAAAAAAAGAGGGTTTACAACCCATTTAACAAACAACCCCTTTTAAAACTTAACCTCCCAACTTAACTGCAAGTTAGTCTTGGCAGAAGAGGCAGGACTCATCTCAAATAAAGAGTTGAAATATCTAAAGGTGGACACTTTCAATACCCCTGTCCTCTACACTATTCCCAAAATCCATAAGAATCCCCAAAAGACCTATTGTGTCCGCAATAGGAGGCCCCTGTCAGAGGAATAACAGAAACTTTGTTTGCCAGTACCGGCATTTCCCTGTACGCCTGCGTGGCAGAATGGCTAATAGGCGTACGCGGGTACGCAATTCAGCAGACCGCGTCACGGCGTAACGGCGCACATAGACGTGCAAGTTAGCGGACGGCTAAACGGCGAAAGCACGTACGCACATACGCATCTTAGCCGCACACGTGGGTTCCCCTATTAGCCCTATAAAAGGCAGCTCAGTTCTCTGGCTTATTGCTGGTTTGTCATTTCAGCTTCTGTGTTCCTGTTCCTTGTTCTGCTATTGACTCCTGCCTGTTGTGACCCGGATTTCCTTGACCATCCTTGAACTTCTCCTGCACCTTGACCTCGGCTTGCTTAAACGGATTCCTCTTCAGTCTGCTCCAGTGTTTGACCCCCGGCTTCTCTTTAAAGACTTCGCTACTGCCTGCTCCAGTGTTTGACCCCCGGCCTGTCTTGGACTCTCCTATTGATTGATTCCTGTGTATGACCTTGGCTTGTTTAAACGGACTTCCTTCCTACCGGCTTGCTGTGTTTGACCCCCTGGCTTCTCTACATACTTGTTCCAGTTATCTACTTCAGGCCCAAGGTGTTGGAGCCCCAGTCTGATTCCTCTGCTGATCACCATCCGGGTGTACCCTGCACGGACTACTTCCAGACAGAAGTTCAACACGCAGGCTCCTACTAGTGCCTGGCGACCCGTGCCTCTCTGTGCCCGATACCCTCTGTGCCACCTCCAGGGGTATAGCGCACTCAGCTGCAAGGGGAGCCGCTCTCAGCATTTCGGCCCTGGTGAGTACCCTGACAGCCCCCTTGAGAGAATTGGAAAGTACTTAAATTTTTTTATCAAATAAATGATTACCCAACTCCTGTCTTATGTTAAAGACACAGCGGACAGACACATGCCCCGTATACATGAGCGGATTTTCTGTCGGAAAAAACTTGGATGGTTTTTCTGACGTAATTCCGCTCAAGCTTGCCTTGCATACACACGGTCACACAATTTCTCTGAACTTTCGATCGTCAAGAACGCTGTGACGTACAACACTACGACGAGCAGAGAAAATGAAGTTCAATGCTTCCGAGCATGCATCGAATTGTTTCTGAGCATGCGTAGGAATTTTGTGCGTCGGAATTTGTACAGACGATCGCATTTTCGGATAGGAACATGCTCTCAATCTTCTGCTGGCTGGAATTCCGCCAGCAAAAGACCGATGGAGCATACACATGGTCGCATTTTCCAACAAAAAGCTCTCATCTGAGTTTTGCTGACATAATTTCCGATGTGTACGCGGCATTAGAAAGCTACAAAACATAACTATCCTCGAGGGTGCCTTGTTAGTAGGTGTAGATGTGGAAACACTCTACACCTCAATACCTTATGAATGGGGCCTGAAATCAGTATCCTACTATCTTGATAAGCATCAGCCCATAATGGGGACACAGAATGAATTTATTGTTGAACTGCTGAAGTTTATCCTAAAGAACAATTATTTCCAGTTTCATGGGAAGTTTTATCAGCAAATAATGGGGCCCTATGGGGCCCCCGTGGGCACCGGCATAAGCCTGCCTCCACCTCGGACTCTGGGAGGAAGGGCTGCCAAAACATGGGCATGATATATTGACAATGTCTTGATGATTTCGACAGGGTCCATTGAAGAACTACATGAGTTCATGAGGGAGCTCAATAGGAACAAAAGAAATGTTTGCCTCACTTACAACTACCACCAAACTCAAATCCCCTTCCTTGATCTGAACATCAGTATTAAAGATGGATCTCTAGTCACATCTACATTCAGGAAGGAAACTGCAGCAAATACACTCCTTTATGCAACCAGTCACCATCCTGATTCTCTAGTACAAGGAATCCCAATTTGCCAATTCCTGAGAATTAGGAGAAACTGCACTGAACTAGAACAGTTTAAAAAGGAAGTGGACACACGTTTTAGAGAAAGAGGATACTCTCCTCATAGAACTCTGAGGAGGGCTAAGAAAAGGGCATATGAGGCAGAGAGAAACCAACTCTTACAAACCAGTGATACACAAAAGCAAAACAAAGTCACAATCAGATGTAAGCAGATTGGATACATCACGAAGTATGGAGCACAATGGAAAGAGTTCAAAGAAGTTTTAAATAAACACTTGCACATACTCGCATCTAATTCTCAACTGGCTAGACTAGTAGGGCTATATCCCCAGATGGTAGCTAGAAGAGCTAACAACCTCAAAGACCTCCTAGTACACTCAGAATTCTCCAAAACTCCTCCGGCTGATAGACAACCAAAAATAACTGGAACGTACCCATGTGGACAATGTAGCATCTGCACCTTTGTAGTAAAAAACTAAAGAATTTAGAAATGCAGAAGCAACTAAATCTCATGAAATCAAAAACTTTATCAATTGTTCTACGGATAAAGTCATCTATATGCTTGAATGTCCATTCCACAGAGCATATACTGGGAAGAGGAAGAGACTCCTACGAGTGTGCATTAGGCAGTATATCCATGCTATCAGAAAGAAAAAGGAAAAGAAAGAATCTGAATTAGATCCTGATTGGAAAATCAACCCAATGGTTCAACATTTTAAAGAAGTCCATAAAGGGAAAACAGAAGGTCTAAAAGTGAAAGGCATAATAGCCTTGAGGCTCCCACAAGAAGAGGGTACTTCAATAAAATTCTTCTGCAGACTGAAAAGCAATGGATTTTTGAACTAGGTACTCTTTTTCCTAACGAATCATGAATCATAAATTCCAATGAATCATGAATTACATTTCTGAGTCTTCCTGGAAGAATAAGACTGAAATACCAATAATAAATTGGATATTTAACCTGAGACCTTTACTTTTTCTTTGAGAGCAGGGATTTACTATATGTTTTTATAAGTATGTCAAATATTCCTATGTCAAAAAATTATTATCGGTGGTTATCCCCTCATAGTGTGCCACATCCTGCTAATCTAGACCAAATAATTCCCCTTGAGTGGTCTTCTAAGGCACTGAATCCATGAAATGATATGCAGTAAAAAAAAATATTTATGAAACAGGTATTTATAAAGACATTAAACATAGAATGAACAAAATGTTATCTAAAGAGGGGCGTGGCCTGGCGCAGCATAGAGTAGGATGTGTGCGCCCTAAGCTCCGTCAGTTACTCCTGTGTTTCAGAGATCCTGTACTCCGGCACTCCCCTTTCACAGTCTGACAGATCCCTCTAGGGGCCCTCCACATATCCCAACCCGGCTCCACCAGATTCTGCTGGATGGGGTCCAAATGGAGCAGCGCTCCTCCACACGGCGGCAGATCTTAGGAAAGTCCGCGGCTTTGGCCTAGTCTTGGGGAACGGCGGCCACCTTGCTCCTCCCGGACTCTCTGCCAACACTACATCCCGGCCTCACACAGATCCAATAATCGGCCAGCCTACCCATGGATTCCCACAACCCTCACAGGGACATCACTGTGCATAGGCCTGCAGGGGATTCCTGGATCCTCCAAGTAAGTAGCAGCCATCTCGCTACTCCCCAGAGGACACCCTCGATCTCCCAGCTTTTTCCCTGCTCGATCCAGGCCCCACTGTTCCAACACAACACCCGGGCCTGCCAGAACACTATCCCCATCTAAGTTTGCAAAAGTTGGAGGTGGGGCTACGCTATGGCGGCGTGAAGACGTGCATTGTCTGAGCTCCACACCACATGCCTGCAAGGAAGAGATTCTCACCCACTCCTGCCTAAGATATCCATGCCCAGATGTGGCCCTAAGCACGGGGACCTCTGCGGAATGCATCCCGCTGACATCCAGCATTACTTCACCCTAGAAAACCCCAGAGAACCAGGTTGGCCACCCAGGACAAGATGGCGCCGGAATCCGCCACGAGGGACAGCATGGCACCCCCCATGGCTAGACATCAGGTAGGAAGCTTCCCTCCGCTTCCCTCTGCTACCGCCAGGGATCCCTCCATTCTGAGCTCCAGCCTCTCTGGCATACCTGTGCTGCTGAGAGAGGATTTACCTGCCAGCCCTGATCAGCCTAGCATGTCTGCTGATTTCACAGATCATGCCCCCACCTCTAGTGCTGTATTGTCTCCTGCAGAAATGTCAGCTATCCTCTTATCCCTACACACCAGACAAGACATGGAAACTATTGCAACCAGGATAGTATCATCCCTGCGTCAAAACTAACATATCTCAGAATGTACAGAAGCTTGAAAACTCTGTTGAAATTCTATCTACAGACAGAGATGCAATACTATACAGGTTATGCTCTCTGGAAGGTCTGCACAAACACTACCAGGCTACTATAAACCCATCTGCGCTTGCAACATGACGATTTAGAAAATCGCCACAGGCGAAATAATAAGCTGTGTGGTCTCTCCGAGGCTATTAGAGCAATGGACCTACGAGACACTGTTCTTGGCATATTTAATGACATTTTGGTCAGGCCTACCTCTGCACCCATTGAGTTGGATAGTAAATGTCCCTGGTGGTGGAGAACGCACCCAGCCCAGAGATGTGTTGTGTAGGGTGCATTTCTTTCTCATGAAAGAGGAGATAATGCGACATGCCTGGAACAGGGGCCCATTTCATTTAGATGGTGCTACGATTCACCACCTTACGGATCTGTCTCGCAGAACTCTGTACATCAGACGTCAAATGAAACCTTTACTGGATAAGGTCAGGGATTGTGGCGGCACATATGTGTGGAATTACCCTTTTGGCCTCACTATCCGCCTACGCAATGACAACATCTTTGTGAATGACCACAGGCAACTGCCGGAGGTTTTCCGCTTCCTGGACACCGAACCCATTGACATACCTGACTGGTTAGCACCGGATACTGTTCGCACTGGTCCCTCGATTTCGCAATGCAGATATGCAGGACCTTCCACCAGGAATGTTCCCAGATCACCACTTGCTGGCCCACATTCTAGAGAGCTATGACTTGTCCTATATGCTGCAATGAGTCTGCTCCTGAATCTCTACCTTACTGCTTTCGTTAACGACATATAGATGACATCTCACCCCTTTGATAAAAGACCTTATTGCCTTGCTATACCGTTTTCTAGGGGGAGTAGGAAGTAACTCTACCACTGGATTAGCAGTACACTGCTCAGCACGATAAAACGGATTATACACAGGGCTTTTTTTCAGGTGGAATTTGGTGGAACTTAGTTCCACCACCTCTGGCTCAGACCCTTGGGGGGGGGGCCTGCTCACCAAAATCACTTGTAAACACAGAAGTCCGGTTTCTGTGTTTACATGTGACAGCTCTGCACTCTGTGTGTTACCCCCTGAACTCTGCACTCTGTTTGTAATGCAATCCTGGTATTTAATGCCCCTTTAAGACCCTCCTACTGTTCATGAAATTTGACTGACCACACCCACTATTTGATGTGATATGGAAGGAAGGTGTGTGTGTGGGTGGAGGGGTTTTGGGGGGTCATGGTTGCGTTCCAGCACCTATTGTTTGAGAAAAATGCCCTGATTATACATCTGGGTGAAAATCTTACGAGATAACTATACATGCTTTGCAATTGTTCTGGCCTTTAGATGCATACAGACATAGACACAAGTAAAATGCTTGACCTTCCCCTAGGGAACCCTCAAGGTCCCATGCTGACCGGAACTGCGTTCAGAACTGCCTGTTCAGCTTACACCCAGCAGGTGATACAATGTTAAAGGGAATGACCATCGCTGTTTTGCTTCACACCCGATACCAGTCCACAAACCTTGGATACCAATATTGCAGCTTAGGGGGGATCTATTACATATGCAGAAACTTATCAATAACATATGATTGTTTTTACTTTACTTTATAGCTTCCTACAAATTACTATTGAGCAATATCTAGAACCCTAGTCTTAAATATAGTTCAACACCTATATGTCGACAGTACTGGTGCTCCTTCATATGAATATAGAATTTAATGTAAGCATTGTGGCAGGCTCTGTTAACTTAGGAATGTTTTTTCCCTAGCTTGGATTCCAAGAGGACCCCTGGGCAAGACCCCAAATCTATCCCAAATTCACCTCCAATTGTAGAGGGTGGTTCTTGCCCTACTAACGCAATAATGTTCGGTGAACCACTTGACGGATAAAACCCCTTATAGAATATAATGTCTATACTGTCCTATGGAGTCTCCCTCCCCACGGTTTTTGTGTTTTGTCTTGTGGTTTCTCTCCCACCAGGATACCCCTCTTGTGTATCCAATAAGACAAGTGACGTAGCTGGGATGTGTTTACCTACTGTTTTTGTTTCCTTAAAAGCAAAAGGGTTCTAAATGACTTAGTCACTCTAATTACGGCGAGTCCTCTTCCTTAAATATGTACTACAACTTGTTTTATGGCAATGTGGGGTGTTGGTTAGACATGCGGCTGCTAGAAAACTTTTCCTCCCCACGTGGAAACCAGTGTTTCAGACTGTTTTGACCTTTCTGGACAGGTTGAATCCTATTGGCCTACACAGCCACCCCTAATTGGGGTACTTCATTGGTGCTAGACTCTATACTAGCATCTGAGGTTTTTGTCTTTTCTCCCCTTCCCTTTTCTTCTGCCCCCTTTCCCACCCCCTCCTTTTTTTTTTCTTTCTCTCCCCCTCTTTCATTTCGCTACCATGGTAGGCCCCTGGGACACGGCTACCCTCCAACTGTGCTCTTTCAATGCCTGCGGCTTGAATGAACCCACTAAAAGCTCACAAATACTGTTTGACTTTCACAAATCCAAAATTGACATCATTTTCTTCCAAGAGGCTCACTTTGGCACAAATCATATACCAGTGTTGCGAAATAAATATTACCCAACTTGGCTACATAGCACATACTCCCCAGTCTCATTCTAGAGGGGGGGCAATTGCCCTCCACAAATCAGTGAATTATACTCTTCTAGATTCCTGTTCGGACCCCGACGGGAGGTATTTGTTTTTGAAAATATCTCTCAGTGGCAAAACGTACACCCTGGCTAATATATATATTGCTAACCAGGACCAATAAACTAATACCTTCACAACTGATATCTTCACAAGCTATTGGAATTTGCCGAAGGGGTGATCCTTGTTGCTGGAGATTTTAATAGTGTTTTGAACCCTACATTGGATACCTCCTCAGGTAAAAGCTCTATCTCCTACAACAAAATCAATAAACGAAAGAGATTCCTGATTCAGCACAATCTGATGGATGTCTGGCGCATCCTCCACCCCACAGATAGGGATTATTCCTTCTTTTCTGCAGCTCATAACTCCTACTCCCGTATTGATGTTTTTCTTACCAGTGACTATGCACTGACATACCATCCCCAGAGTAGGATCGGGAAAATATTATGGTCCGATCACGCACCATTACTTTACATACTCACTATGGAATATCTTGCCACGGCCATTTGGCACAACTCCAATAATCAGGGTCTTTCTATTCGCCATCATCATTATAAATTATCCCTATATGCTGACGACCTCTTATTATACATCACTAAGCCCCACACATCTATACCAGCCATTATGGAGGCATTCACAGAGTTTGGATTGGCTAGTAACTTTTAAGTAAATTACTATAAAACGGAGGCCTTTAACATCTCCCTACCCAAACCTACATTAGCCCGGGTTCAATCTTTATTTGGATTTAAATGGCAAAAAAAGCTGTCAAATACCTGGGGATCCAAATTCCTACCTCTATGCCTTCCCTGACAGATCTAAACTATATGCCCAGTGACAGCAGGCAGGTAAAATCACCTGGTTGCATCCAGGATGGAAAATTTGTATGCCCTAGATTCAGGCTTTATGACGACTTATACCACTAGGGGGAGTGCTGGGAGTCCTGCAGGGGAAGAGTTAATGAGCCCAGCTGAAGTAAGTGGGCTCATTAAGACCTCTTTAAAAAAAAAAAAAAAAACAGCATGCTTAGGGAGATGCTCCATCCTGGAACCAGTTCTGTGTTTGTGTAGACTGGGGGGATGTGGTATCTGTCCTGTGCGGTGAGTCAACGTCTGTATGGCAAACTTCTAAAACAGGGAGATAGGGACTGGAGCAGCACCAGGCTGTACCTAGTTGTTAGATAGGGAATCTATGTGTGTAGTAAGCGGTCAAGCTGACCAGGATTTCTTTTCATGTTTCTTTTTGTTTTTCTGTTATATTTTTAACTGCATAGAACAGTATTTCTCAACTCCAGTCCTCAAGGCGCCCCAACAGGTCATGTCTTCAGGCTTCACATTATTTTGCACAGGTGAATTGATCAGTTTCACTGCCTTAGTAATTACCACAGCCGTTTCATCTGAGAGAAATCCTGAAAACATGACCTGTTGGGGCAACTTGAGGACTGGAGTTGAGAAACACTGGCATAGAGTATAAATAAACCGCACCTTTGTTTTTTTTTTCACCTACAAATGCTGTCTTCTGCGCCTGATTTTGTGTGGTGAACCCATCCAGGGGGCCACACACACCCGCTGCCAAGCTAACCCCCTCACAGCCCCTAATAAGAACATTGCGAACATGCCTTGAATCTTATGATAAACTGAACATCTGGTTTGGCCGAATGAACGCCGTCAAAATGGACATTCGGCTTAAACTTTTATACATTTTTCAGGTGATTCCTAACCCCCCCCCCCTCGTGGTTTCTTCCAATTAAACAACAAGGTTATTCGGGACTTTAAATGGCGTCATAAGAAGTCCAGGATTGGCTTTCATATTTTAGCTTTGCCTAAAAATAGAGGGAGCATTCATTGCTCTCCCTGACTTACGGCTGTACTTTCACGCTGCATCGTTGATCAGAATAGTCGATTGGTACCACGGTTCCTCCACTAAACTGTGGACATCATTAGAAAATGACCGAATATCTCCCGACCTCACATCCCTTCCATGGACACACCCGATACACAGACCCCCTACAGACCTAATGCCCCTTGTGACTTCCGCTACGTTGCGAATTTGGGACAGCTACCTTACCAAACGTTTATTGTCCTCGAGACCCAGTCCCTTGACTCCATTATTTGATATCAACTCTTTCCCTCCGACTTGTGCTAAACCTAAATTTCTTATTTGGCAAAAGACAGGAGGTCCCTCTGTTAAGTCATACGGTCTGTGCTGGAAAACCAATTCCCCTAGCTCTCTTCCTGCTACAACTCTTCTATGGCTTGGCTTGAACACACTCAACTAACATACCTTATAAACAAAATACCGAATATTGAGGATTTGACAAGACCACATACAGCCTTTGAGTCATTGTTTTCCCAGTCGGACAGACCAGAGCATTCACTATCCCTGAGATATCAGATACTGATTCAGGTCTCTTATCCAAACCCACCGCCATTCCTTTCAAAATGGGAAAGGGAGATGAACTTGTCTCCGGATGATATGGAATGGGGCAAAACAATGGCGCTTTCTTTTAAATTATCTATCTCATCTCATGCCCAAGAACGGAATTATCGTATTTTCTCCAGGTGGTATTGGTGCCCCACTATTCTACACAAGCTTGATCCTAATGTTTCAGACATATGTTGGAGATGTTTGCAGGCCCCGGGTAACATGACACACATTTGGGGTACGTGCCCATGTGTTACCCCCTTTTGGGACAAGATTCTCCAGCTATATGACAAACTTGTAGGGGACAAATATCCTAATGAACCCCGCTTAACGGTCCTATCTATGTTACCGGGGTCATACAAACAAATCAAGAAGAGCTTAATTCGCCATTTGCGGATGGCTGCACGTTCAGTTATTGCTAGATCTTGGTGTCAACCAGTGGTCCCCTCTCTAGCAGATTGGGCTTGCAAAGTGGAGAGGATCGAACATATTGAATGGATTTTAGCATGGGATGCTGATAAAAGTGAGACCCACACTATTATGTGGACTGTTAGGTTACACTTCTGGTTCCCTTCTGATTTTGACCCTTATACAGCACATACCGCTCTTACTGTTTCCCCTGGGCCCTCTCATGAGTAGCTTGATATACCTTATCCCCCACTTCCCTTTCTTTCTTATACCCCCCCCCCCTTTTTTTTTCTCTTTCCACATTTCTCCGCCCTATCTACTCCTCCTCACTTACCTTTTTAAGATTATAGTAATCGTACCGGTAGATTCACCACACTTTCAGGCCATGTGTGTTAAGCCTTGTTTTTTTTCTGTTTTCTACACCACTGTTTATAATGGTCTACTGGTTACTTGATTTACCATTACTTGGTTTATTTCTACATTCCTTGATGATATCTACATGACTATGCTTATGTGATACATGTTCTTTTAATGTCCTTCCGATCCTAATGTATACTTGTTTAATCAATGGAAATATATTATTTCCTGCCTATGGTTGTTCAATGTGGTTTAAAAAAATGCTTGAAACTTAATAAAACAGATGCAACATAAAGCTCCCCCCCCCTTCACTTCATGCAAGGCCCTCTGTCATGTACCCTAAGGTAGATCCTGACGAGCAGAGGAAGCCTTTCGTACAGCGCCGGTTCAAGGGCCACTTAAGTTGCAGCAGCGGCCGTGAAAGCACGGTGGGGTGGGAATGCCTGTGATGTTCTCCATAGCAGGAGGAGACTTGTATCAGCCAGCAGCAGTAGTGGAGCTGCGGTTGGTGGCAGTGGGTGCAGGCACTTGTGGATGCAGGGAGGTTGCTGGAGCAGGGTACCGTGGAAGCAGGTACATAAAGGCTGAAGCAAGGTGCAGAGAGAGACAAGCCGGGTCAGATACAGAGGGATCAAGGTACATCAGAGATAATACTTAAGAATGGTCAAGTTCAGGCCGAGGTTTGGCAACAGAGAAATCCGGAGGTAAGAAGAAGGGTCAAGCAAGCCGAGGTCAGGAATGGAGAGAATCAGAGTAGTCAGGAAGCCAGGAAAAGATCAGATCATGGATAGGCGCTGGGAACAGGATACAGGGGGAACTGCGGATCAGACAGCAAAGGCCCTAGTACATCTGCCATCCTTATATACTACAAAAGGGCGCCAAAGCTAATGGGGGCACAACCTCGTGCACCCTTGCGCGTACACGTGTGCGCATGCGCAGATATGTATGTCTGAGCCCGCGGACCTGCCTGTCAGGAGGGACATCATTGGCATTGTGCCAACGCATGCGCAATGGCCTCTGTCTCTGCACATCTGCTCTGCTATGTCCAGCGAGTCCCTGACACCCCCCTTCCATTCTCCAGGAACGGGGGCATACACTATGTCTTTATTACTTTCTGAGACAAGCATGAACAAGCATACAGCCAGTTAAACTCTGGATAAACATTCAACCAATTAAGTCATAAATCCTGCTCTGTTACCCTGTTCCGGATTAGTGACATAAAAATAACCCATGCCAGAGGGCTGACAACCAGGCAAACAAAGTTTTAATTAAAAGTTCAGCAATAACAAATATTAAAATATTCTAAAGGCTTTTTCTTTCCTAAAATAACAAACATGTTATACTTTCCTGCTCTGTGGAATGCGGGCGCCTAACCTCCTCTTCTGTGGTTCCTCACCTGCGCTCTTGGCTCCTCGTCTTGTGTGTCTGCCCCTATAGCAAGCGCTTGCCTTGGGGGGCAGAAGTGCAGGCTCAGTCCCGAGCCGGGCTGTGTGAGTCTACTGAGACACACAGCACGACTAGGTCCTCATCACTAAATTTGACTGACAGCAGAGGCAGCCAACGGCTCCCACCGCTGCTTGTCAGTCCCTGTGTGAAGAGGGAGGGAAGAGACAAGACGGCAGCCAGGCACAGAGCTAGGTCGATCCATGAGCGAGGTAAGTGATTAGCGGGGGGAGGGGGGAACAGACAAGTCCTAGAATGTTTTTACCTAAATGCAGGGAATGTATTAAAGTAAAAAAAAGTTTTAGCAAGTCTCATTGTGGGTTCCAATGAATCTGTATAGAATCCATTTGTTTTCACACTAATCTGGGTGATAGGGAAATACTAAAGCGCTGCTATGTGTGTTTAATGAACAGTGTTATAATCAAACAGAACAGCTGCACCATTTTAGACAGTGGTCTTTGACACTATAGAACTATATAATTGAATAATAGTGCGCTTATTTCAACTCAAACTCAAAAAACATTTGTAACATAAGTACGTGATAAATTCAAACACACTATGTATTCAAAAAGTCCCATCAGTGAAATAAAATGTATAATTAATAAAAAATAAAATATAAAAACTTCTTCATAACATGAAAATAGTGACTTGCTGAAGTGTTCATAAAGGTGCTCATCCAAAATGGAGATTTTCAGTGACACCAACTCTATCACGGAGTGCAGCGCCCGCTCCACCTTAGGAAGCAACCCCACTGGGTCTAGTCACGCTTTATAAATATCTCAATCTCAGAAGGTCCTGACAGGACTGTATTGCTGTATTAGACATGTGCGCAGTCAATAAATTTGTTTCGTTTTGTATTAGAATTAATTCGTATTTTGTAATTTGTGTCCGAAATTCAATTTGGATTCGTATGAGATACGAATTTTCGTTAGGTTTGTTAACTTTTCGGAAAAATTACGAATGTTCATTATGATGAATTTATCATTATGAGGGTTTTCCACCATCCCTGTGCTGAGTTCCCGGGTCTGTACACCCGCTGTGCCCATTATGAGGGGTTCCCACCATCCCTGTGCTGAGTTCCCGGGTCTGTACACCCGCTGTGCCCATTATGTGGAGTTCCCACCATCCCTGTGCTGAGTTCCTGGGTCTGTACACCCGCTGTGCCCATTATGGGGGGTTCCCACCATCCCTGTGCTGAGTTCCCGGGTCTGTACACCCGCTGTGCCCATTATGAGTGTGTGTATCACCTCCAGCTACAGATGGCGGCGCGGTTAGACGCAGCAGCTACTCCGGGTCCAAAAGACGGAGCTTTTATGTCTTCTAATGTTGTCTCTTTGTCTTCAAATAGTCTTACCTTATCACAAAGTCATCTGGAAACTACTTTAAAACATAACTACGATTGCCAAAGTCTTTTGTATATCGGCCGCATACACGAACTTCAACAACTTTCACCGGCAGCTATCAAGAAGCTACGAGACCTCTGTTTACAAGGCAGCGAGGCAAGCGGTATGAGAGGAGACGGAAACGCGGTAAGCGTGGAGGTATACGAGCTAGGCTAAGGGCTAACGCCACAAGGACGGCTCTTCCAACACTTATGCTCTCTAATGTTCGCTCGGTGGAAAATAAACTGGACTTGATTCAACTCAGTCGGTCTACACAGCATGAGACAAGAGATTGTTGTGCGTTTTATCTTCACTGGAACATGGCTAAATAACAACATCCCAGATTCCTCCATTCAGCTACACGGGCTAACCTGCTACCGAGCAAGTAGAGATTCATCACTGTCCGGTAAGACTCGTGGAGGTGGTCTGTGTGCGTATATATCAATAAAGAAAGTGAGACCCGTAGGAGAGAATAGACGGAGGGGATGCATGACTATGGGAGGAACAGGGGTCAGGGAACGGTCAGTCAGGTCAGTGGTGGGGCATAAGTTCAGCTCTTACCTGATTGGAGGTAGAAGTCAGTGGGGGCTGGATCCAGAGGTTGGGGTCTGGTGTAGGGGGTGGATTCTGCATCATTCGGAGAAGTTTGGAGAGGAGACATCTTCCTGGGACATCCGTGCTGGTCACCTGCAGGTAGACAGACAGGGAGATGAGTGAGTTAGAGGCCTTGTTAGCTCAGGTCAGGGCCGCAGCAGTTGAACGGGGCCCTCAGTGGCTGCAGCAGCAGCTGGCTGATGTACTTGGGGGGTCAGGATCCTCAGCTTCACCTGTCCCTTCTTCCCCGGGGAGGAAACGAGCCAGAAAGGTGCGCCCGCCGGAGCGCCTTAGCCCGTCTCCTGTCCCTAGGGCTCCACAGGCGAGAAGGAGCCCCAGTTCCAGGGACCCTCCAGGGCTTACTATGGGGCTGCCTGCCAATGCCTCCTTGGTGGGCCCTGGGAGGAATCCTACCCCACGGCGCTCTTCTAATGCTCGCAGCACAGGCCGGAGCGTGCGGCAGCCCTCCCCCTCCCCCCCCCGTGTAGATGTCCTGTGTGGGAGGGCTGCTCAGCGGGGGAGACGCAGCGGTATGCGCAGTGGGGGGCGTCCCTGCCCCTCAGCTGTCCGGAGAGAGGATGATGCCCAGGCTTCAGGGATACTCACTGGGGGGGTACCGTTATCGTCCCCCACCAGCCGCCGACACAGGGCTCCGGAGCGTTCGGCTCCCTCTGCCGCTGCTGCGCAGAGCGGTGCTCAGCTAGAGAAGATTACTGTCACGGGCAGCGGTGGGGTGGGAGCGCCCTCTGCTGGTTCGCCATCCACATCACAGGCGGGACGTCACAGCAGGATGAGTGAGAAGGCCCAGGCTGGGGGACACGCCCCCTTAAAGAGACAGCGCGTCCCTGCTACAGCTGGGGGTACTACTGTGCCCAGCAGTTCTTCCATGGACAGAACAGAGCCCAGGGCAGAAGAGGAGGCTTCCAGGTGCCCTGAGGTGGAGCCGCTCGAGCAAAGGAGGCAGGGGACGTCGCCGCGGCAAGATTCTTCGGCCGAGTCCGGTGAGATCACCAGCGCGGATGAAGACGATCGGTCGGTCGGGAGGCGTCCTGCTTTGCGGAGCCAGCTGGGATCCGGACGAACGGCTAGTCGAGTGGCGGTGCGGCTGCAGCCTGGTAAGTCGCCAATTTTACCTTTACATACCAGTCAGGTGGGGGGGGTTAATTTGGGGGTTGCTTCGGAGGTTAGTTCAGTGTCAGGAGTGGCGGGAGGAGCGTCGGGTGCTGCGCCGGTTTTGTCCGCATTTTTTGCAGGTTTCCGGGAGTTATTGGCTCGTTTTGATCCGGCGGGGTCTTCTTCAGCATCTCAGGGGCCCGTTGGGGCATGGGCTCCCGCTGCCGTTGGTGTGGACTCTGTTGTTCCTCCCACCCCCACCTCAGCAGGGCCGCTTGCAGTTGCGGCATCCGGGGCGGTGGGGTCCGCCGGGGTTAGCGTGACGTCTGCGTCACAGACGGAGGTGACTGGGGCGGACGCGAATAAAGGGAAGGAGTCCTCTGAGGATAAGGTGCGGTTGGCGGATGCGGCGAAGTGCGAGATTTATGTGTGCTTTGAGGGCCCACTGGGGGTACATCTAAAGCAAGAGGTACGCGAAAAGATCTGGAAAGGGGAATATGTTGAAATATTCTCTCTTTTGCCGTTAGAAAAATTTAATATCGACAAGGGCAAGGCGGACGAAAGCAAGAAGGAGGAGGAGGAGAAGCGACGCTGGAGGCTTATTCCTCGCACCTTTGGGAATTGGCTCCAGGCGTTTGCCATTTTGGCTAGCGTAATTGGCGAAAAAGCACCAGAGAATTGTTCTCCGCTTTTTTTGTTATCTGGATGCCATTGGGGAGGCTTATCGAACTTATGGGGGAATTGCTTGGCTGCGCTATGACGAGCAGTTCCGCCAGCGCAAGGCTTTGCGTCCGGGCTTGCGCTGGGACCACAAGGACATTGGGCTTTGGATGAAGCTTATGTCACAGGCGAGGGTTTCGGGACAGCCCTTTCTCGGAGGGGCCGGCGGTTCGGGTGCCGCTGGACAGTCGGCCACACAGCGAAAGGGAATTTGCTGGCAGTTTAACGAGGGGTTGTGCCGTTTTGGCGCAAACTGTCGTTTCCGACACGAGTGCTCTGGTTGCGGGGGCTCCCACAGTTATGCCAAGTGTTTCAAAAAAGGAAAGTCCCAACCCGTTGAGTCGGCCTCAAAAAGGGAGGACACCAGTAAACCTTCCCGAGATGGTACCGTATCTAGATAGATATCCGCGAAGGGAGGCGGCAAGTTTTTTGGCTGATGGTTTTGCCCATGGTTTTCAGATCCCGTGTTCGGGACCTGTGGCCCCGTCCCCGCTGGCTCAAAACTTGAAATCAACGCGCCAATTTCCACAGGTTGTTTCGGATAAACTGGCAAAAGAGGTGGAACTTGGGAGAATGGCCGGACCATTCGCTCAACCCCCCGTTTCGGCTTTACACGTTTCTCCCCTTGGGGTGGTACCCAAAAGGGAACCCAACAAATTCCGGTTGATTCATCATTTGTCGTATCCGAAGGGGACTTCGGTAAATGATGCCATTTCTCCGGAGCTGTCTTCGGTGTCTTACACCTCCTTTGATGCCGCGGTCGGTTGGGTTCAAAGGTTTGGCCAGGGTTCATTGATGGCGAAGACGGATATAGAATCCGCCTTTCGTCTGCTGCCAGTACATCCGGACAGTCAGCATTTGCTGGGCTGCTGTTGGGAAGGGCAGTTTTACATGGACCGTTGTTTGCCGATGGGCTGTTCCATCTCTTGCGCATATTTTGAAGTGTTTAGCACCTTCGTGGAATGGGTAGTTAGGGAAGAGACTCAGTTGAGGTCGGTGCTGCACTATCTCGACGATTTTCTTTGCATCGGCCCCCCGGATTCTTCAGTTTGTTCAGTGCTGTTGCACACTTTGGAATCTATTGCGTCACGTTTTGGAATTCCTTTGGCGCCGGGGAAGACGGAAGGTCCTTCCACAGTCATGCAGTTTTTGGGCATTGTCATTGACACGCGTCTGATGGAATGTCGTCTCCCGAACGACAAACTGGAGGACTTGCGTCAAGGGGTGGCGGAGGCGGAGGCGGCGAGGAAGGTTAGGCTTAGGCAATTGCAGTCGTTATTGGGTAAGCTTAATTTCGCCTGCCGCATCATGCCTATGGGACGCATCTTTAGTCGTCGCTTATGTGCTGCCACTGCGGGTGTACTGAAGTCACATCACTTCATCAGGCTTTCGCGTGAGCTGAAGGCTGATTTGAGGGTTTGGGGTGAGTTTTTGTCCACATACAATGGCAGGTCTTTATGGATGGCTCCGGTTGTGGCAGCATCTGACCTTGATATTTTCACTGACGCAGCAGGGAGTTCTGGTTTTGGGGCTTTCTGCCAGGGGGCTTGGTGCGCGGCGATGTGGCCAGAAGAATGGAGTTCGGCGGGGTTCTTACGTAATTTAGTGTTACTGGAACTATTTCCGATTGTGGTGGCGGTTGAAATCTGGGGCTACAAATTTCGGGATAGGCGGATCTGTTTTCACTGTGACAATTTGGGGGTGGTGGAGGTTATAACGAACTTGTCCGCTTCTTCTCCGCCGGTGGTGCGCTTGTTACAGCACCTGGTTTTAAAGTGTTTAAGTTTGAACTGTTTTGTACAAGCTGTTCATGTTCCGGGGGTTTTGAATTCCATTGCCGATTCTTTGTCTCGTTTCCAGTGGGAGAGGTTCCGGAGGTTGGCGCCGGAGTCGGAGCAACTGGGGGTTCCTTGTCCCGACAGGCTGTGGAGACTGGCATTGGAGTAGCTGCGGAGCTGCTACGTCGATCGGTGACTGAGGGTACGTGGGCGGCGTACTCGTCGGTATGGGGTGAGTGGTCTACCCTGGTAAGTTCGGTTGGGGGGGGTGTTTCATCGCGTGATCACGTGGCTTTGTTGCTGTATTTTATTGGGACGGGATTTACACAAGGCAAGTCAGTGTCCACAATGAACAAGAGTTTAGCTGCCTTAGCTTTTCTCTTTCGGATGCAGGGCCTGGTGGATATGACAAAGGATTTTAGGGTGCGTCAGGCCATGAAGGGGTTTCGGCGGGGGAGAGTACTGCCAGATACGAGGCGCCCGGTCTCGTTTGAGTTGCTTCAAGAGTTGGTGGAGCTGTTGCCCGGGGTTTGTACGTCTGTTTATGAGGTGAGTCTGTTCAATGTGGCTTTTGCGTTAGCATTTTTTGGAGCGTTGCGCATTGGGGAACTAGTTAGCAAGAACAGGTGTGGAGTAGGGGGGTTAAGTTTGAAGGACGTAACCCTGTCTGGGGATTGTGTTCGGATTCATATTGGCAAGTCTAAAACTGATCAATTGGGAAAAGGGGTTTCCGTGTCGTTGTTTCGGGTGCTGCCGGAATCGGTTTGCCCGGTTTCTTCGGTGCAACGATATCTTGGGGTTAGGGGGTGGAGGTCGGGAACCTTTTTGATGCACAAGGATGGCTCATCCTTGTCGCGTTTTCAATTTTTGTCAGTTTTTCGACGTTGTTTGGAAAAGGCGGGCAGGGAGGTTTCCCAGTTTAATACTCACTCCTTTCGTGTGGGGGCAGCAACAGAAGCGGCTAGGTGGGGTTTGGGTTCGCAGGTAGTGAGACGTATAGGGAGGTGGGAGTCTGATCGTTTTAGGATTTATGTTCGCCCTCATTTGCTTTGAAGTTGCATTGAGTATGCGGGTGTGGTTCTATGTTCCTTTTTTGTGTTTCTTTCAGATCTTCCTCCTGGCCTGGTCTGGATTCTGGGGGATTCATACGTGTTCTGGGGGGCTGTTAGGGCTGATGTACGTCCTGAAGGGAGGCAACTGGGCATTTCTCGGAGTGAGGCTGTCTTAAAATGGTTGGGTATTCGTGGAATGATGTGGGGCCAGGTCCTTCCTGAATTTCACTATTTTTCCAGAATTGACAGGCCCCCAGATGTTCTAGTTTTACAGGCAGGGGGCAATGATTTAGGGGTGCGGGCTGCCAGGGATCTGGTGAGGGATATCAAATTTGATATTTTGCGCCTGCTACGGGATTTTCCCGGCTGCATTATTGTGTGGTCAGATATTGTGGCAAGAAAAGTGTGGCGGTTCGCCCGCTCCGTAGGCAGGGTGAACAAAGCCAGAATTAAGTTGAATAGGGAGGTTGGGAGGTTTGTGGCCCGGCTCGGGGGCATAGTAGTTCGACACAGGGAGCTGGAGGATCAGTCTGTTCGCTATTGGCGAGACGACGGTGTTCACTTAAATGCAGTGGGCATAGATATATGGTCCTTGGATCTTCAGGAGGGTGTGGCAAGGGCGTTGCAGGTGTGGAGGGATTCGCTTGAATGAGGTTTTCAATCAAGCTCACGTGGCGGTTCAAGGGGTCTTTGGGTGTCAGTACAAATTTTACATGGTCACAGGAGTAGTGGGGCCCATCTAAGGATGGCGCTTACATTTGTTAGCGGTGGTTCTCCCAGGAGATAAATCCCCTGGGGGAGGGGAATATGGAAGTAGTTGTGTTGTCCGAGTGTCCTCGAGCCTGTTGGGGTACAGCTGAGGATATAGACCGTTTACAGTTATAAAGTGTGCCTTTTTTAAGACACCCAAAGACCTCTTGCTGTTGTACATTATTTTGTTATTAAGGGTATGTGTTAAATTTTTTCATGTTTTTTGTTATTTATTATTTGGTTAATAAAATTGGCTGCTGTGGCCTTATAAAACCCATGTCACGCAGTCTGTGTCTTTAATTTAATGGTAAGACCCAAGGTTGACGAATCCTTTAGTCAAGTGAGACCCGTAGGAGAGAATAGACGGAGGGGATGCATGACTATGGGAGGAACAGGGGTCAGGGAACGGTCAGTCAGGTCAGTGGTGGGGCATAAGTTCAGCTCTTACCTGATTGGAGGTAGAAGTCAGTGGGGGCTGGATCCAGAGGTTGGGGTCTGGTGTAGGGGGTGGATTCTGCATCATTCGGAGAAGTTTGGAGAGGAGACATCTTCCCACCCTCCCGCCCTGGTGTTAGGAGTCAGCAGGCTGGATAGGTATGGGTTGTATTGGTATTTTAGGAATACGGGTGAAGGTGTTTGTGTGATTCAACCTTATTTTCAAAAAAAAAAAAAAAAAAAAGAATAAAAAAAAAAAAAAAAAAAAAAAAAAAAGAATAATAAAAACAATAAATAAATGAGGAATAAATTAAAAAAAAAAAAAAAAAATATATATATAACTCATGTTGTCTACGGTAAAAATGTAATGTTGTGGTGTATTTTCGAACTTGTCACAGCAGTTGGCGGTTCAAGGGGTCTTTGGGTGTCAGTACAAATTTTACATGGTCACAGGAGTAGTGGGGCCCATCTAAGGATGGCGCTTACATTTGTTAGCGGTGGTTCTCCCAGGAGATAAATCCCCTGGGGGAGGGGAATATGGAAGTAGTTGTGTTGTCCGAGTGTCCTCGAGCCTGTTGGGGTACAGCTGAGGATATAGACCGTTTACAGTTATAAAGTGTGCCTTTTTTAAGACACCCAAAGACCTCTTGCTGTTGTACATTATTTTGTTATTAAGGGTATGTGTTAAATTTTTTCATGTTTTTTGTTATTTATTATTTGGTTAATAAAATTGGCTGCTGTGGCCTTATAAAACCCATGTCACGCAGTCTGTGTCTTTAATTTAATGGTAAGACCCAAGGTTGACGAATCCTTTAGTCATGGTGTAACAATGCTGTGTTGGTAACAAAACACTGCTCATCGCTGGTAGAGTTTATGTTTGTGAAGTGTCGACCATTCTACCTGCTGAGGGAGTTCACAGCCATTGTTGTTGTCGCGGTTTACATTCCCCCGTGTGTAAACGCTAAGGATGCACTTCACGAACTCTACAGCTCTATTAGCGAACATCAAACAAACACCCCTGATGGCTTTTTCATTATTGCTGGTGACTTCAACCATGCAAACTTAAAAACAGTTTTGCCGAAGTTCTACCAACATGTGAATTTTGCAACAAGGGGAAACAACATACTGGATTTTGTTTATACAACAAGAGAAAAATGCATACAAGGCTGAACCCCGGCCCTACCTTGGGTATTCAGACCACATCTCTGTTATGCTAATTCCAGTACACAAACCATTGCTTACACTTGCAAAACCGGTTCAAAAATAAATCACAGTATGGCCAGACAATGCTACCCCAGTACAGCAGGACTGCTTTCAGCACACAGATTGGAACATGTTTAAAGAGGCAGCCACTTACAACAATCATACGGACTTACAAGAGTACACTGAAACAGTGACTGCTTACATCAAAAAGTGCATAGATGATGTGACAGTCACCGAGATTATTACCACACATGCCAACCAGAAGCCATGGATGACAGCAGAGGTTCGCGGGCTGTTAAAGACCAGAGATGAGGTATTCAGATTAGGAGATAAAACAGCTCTCAAAACAGCAAGAGCCAATCTGTCTCATGGCATCAAGAAGGCAAAACAACAATATGCTAAAAAAAATTAATGACCACTTTAGCGACAGCAAAGACACACGGGCCCTGTGGCAAGCCATCCAGACCATCACTAACTACAAGCCCCTGCCACAGGCCAATGATAATGATACTTCTCTCCCGGATGCACTCAACAGTTTTTTTGCACGGTTTGAGATGCAGAACCAAACACCTTCACAAAAACTACTCATATCCCGAAACGACCAAGCGCTCTGCTTTTCTCCAGCCGACGTAAGGAAGACCCTGTTCGGGATCAACCGACGGAAGGCTACTGGCCCTGATGACATACCTGGACGTGTGCTGAGAGACTGTGCTGTACAGCTGACAGATGTCCTTACAGATATCTTTAACATTTCGCTGAGCCAGGCAGTTGTCCCTACGTGTCTTAAATCCACCATCATAATTCCAGTGCCAAAGAAGACACCTGTGTCCTGTTTGAATGACTATCGTCCCATAGCACTAACTCCAATAATGATGAAGTGCTTTGAGAGGTTAGTCATGCATCACATTAAGTCCAGTCTTTCAAACACACTGGACCCATATAGGTTTGCATACCGTAAAAAACGTTCCACGGATGATGCAGTATCTTCTACTCTTCACTTGGCCCTTACTCACTTAGAACAGAAAGACTCTTATGTTAGAATGCTGTTCATTGACTTTAGCTCAGCATTTAATACAAGGATTCCTCAGAAACTTATCACTAAATTGAACTCGCTAGGCCTCAACCTGCCCCTCTGTAATTGGATCCTGGACTTTTTAACTGGAAGACCTCAGTCAGTTCGTGTTGGCTGCAGCTCGTCAAGCACTACCACACTGAGCATGGGTGCCCCACAGGGATGTGTGCTCAACTCGCTGCTCTTCACACTGCTGACCCACGACTGTACTGCCAAGTTCAGCTCCAACCATATCACCAAGTTTGCGGATGACACAACTGTGGTAGGTCTCATCAGCAACAATGATGAAACGCTCTACAGAGGAAGTGGAAAACTGGTTAAATGGTGTAGTACAAACAACCTGTTCCTTAAAGCAGGGGTCCACCTATCTATCGTTTTTTTTTTTGGGGAGTTCATTCACAAACTTTTCTTCTCATGATTATCTACTCACATGTTCTGTGTAATAAGTCCGCCTGTGTCCGATTTCATTGTAAAGAATAGCTTATAAAATTCACTGAAGGCAGTTTCCATCTTCATTGTGGGCATTTGAAGCCCACAAGCATGTATTTCCTGGATGCGGTGAATGCTGTGCTCCCAGCATTCACAGAGATGATGTGATGACGCTGTTGCACAATGCATGCTGGGAAGCCTGAGACTAGCTCCCAGGAGACTGTGGGAGGTCTGGGAGAGGCTAGAAACACGCCTACTCCCATGGGAGGAAAACCAGGAAGTGCTAAGAAGGTTAGAAAAAAAAAGGTAATTACGGCGATTTAAATTTTTTTACACAGCATGTCAGCATCTAGGCAAGGAAGAGAATGCAAAGAGATAATGTTCAAAATTTGGGTGGAACCCCGCTTTAATGTAAACAAAACAAAGGAGGTTGTGATGGATTTCTGGAGAAATTCTGTTGATTACCACCAGGGCCGGACTGGGACTAACAACCAGCACTGGAAAAAAATTCATACCAGCCCTATAGCACTATTATACCAGCCCAACAGCATAACTTTCTTGTTCATGAAAGGAAAACCATATATTTTAAAGCACATTTGAAGAGTGTATTATATAGATAAGAAAGATATGAAAGCACATAGGGCATATATATATATATATATATATATATATATATATATATATAAGCAAATTCCAGTTGAAAGTGGTCAATCATCAAGCACCATGAACTCGAAAACGTGGGGGGGCGGGGACTCTGTTGACCAGAGACCACCTTCCACAGAAAGAATACACTAAGGTAAGGGGGGGGGTTACTGATATAAGGGGGAAACCTTTATATCCGATCAGTGCCCCCTTACATTATCGTATTCACGCCCCCCTTACATCAGTGACCCTCCTCAGACTGGCCTGGTGGTGCTGTCACTGACCTCCTCTCAGGTGCACCAGGCAGAGCTCAGTCAGTCGGCTCCAGCTCGGTGGCTCTGGTTTTATTCTGTAGTCTCCTCACCACAGTCCACACACGTCTGACTTCTCCCACAACCCCCATCCTGCTCCCATTCTTGACTCCTCTCCAGACTCCCTCATAGACTGCAGACATGATACAGGAGATGTCAGAGGTTACGGACATGATACAAGAGATGGTTAGAGACTGAGGACATCATACCAAAGATGGTAAGAGAATGCAGACATGCTACAAGAGATGGTCAGAGACTGCAGACATGATACAGGAGATCAATGCAGCCTCATCAGTTCCGAACAAATGCAGCCTCACTGTGCCCATCAAATGCAGCCTTATTGTGCCCATCAAATGCAGCCTTATTGTGCTCATCAATTGCATCCTCACTGTGCCCGTGAATTCAGACACACTGTGCTCACCATTGCATCCTTACTGTGCCCATGAATGCAGCATCACGGTGCCCACCATAGCAGCCTCACTGTGCCCGTGCATTCAGCTTGTGCCCGTGAATTCAGCCTCACTGTGCCCACCATAGCAGCCTCACTGTGCCCATCATTGCAGCCTGTGCCCGTGCATTCAGCCTCACTGTGCCCACCATTGCAGCCTGTGCCCGTGAATTCATCCTCACTGTGCCCACTATTGCAGCCTCACTGTGCCCACCATTGCAGCCTCACTGTGCCCACCATTGCAGCCTGTGCCCGTGAATTCAGCCTCACTGTGCCCACCATTGCATCCTCACTGTCCCCACAATTGCAGCCTATGCCCGTGCATTCAGCCTCACTGTGCCCACCATTGCAGCCTATGCCCGTGAATTCAGCCTCACTTTTTCCAGCATTGCAGGCTCACCATTGTAAGACACACAGAGGCATCTCCAACGTTGTATCATGGAGCTTGGTATGTGTTCGGCGGCCGCGCTGTTACAAGGCCCCGCCCCCCTTTATCGGCTCATGTGATAGGTGGAACCTTCAATCTACTATCACACGAGCCGATCTAGGGGGGCAGGGCCTTGTAACAGCGCGGCCACCGAACACATCCCCTGCTCTGTTATACACAGGAGAGAGGGAGGGAGCGGAGCGCTGCAGCCGCAGCCGAAGTTTGAAGCAGCCCCTAGGCAGGCAGCCTACCGGGAAATTTCCCGGTATCCCGGTAGGCCAGTCCGGCCCTGATTACCACCCACTGACCATCGACAGCTTGACTGTGGAGAGAGTAAGCAGTATTAAATTCCTGGGAGTGCACATCTCAGAGGATCTTACCTGGACAACCAACATCACGTCACTAACCAAGAAGGCACAACAGCGCCTATATTTTCTTCACTGCCTTAAAAGTCAGTCTCCCACCACCCATCCTTACTATATTCTATAGGGGAACCATTGAAAGCGTGCTGACCAGCTGCATCATTGTCTGGTATGGGAACTGCAGTTCTGCTGACTGCAAGACCCTGCAGCGGCTAGTGAAGACGGCTGAAAAGATTATTGGTGTCTCTCTCCCCTCCATCCTGGACATTTTCCATACACGGTGCTCCAGCAAAGCTACCAGTATCGTGAGGGATCCTACCTATCCCTCCCACAGTCTCTTCCAGCTCTTGCCATCAGGTAGAAGGTACCGGAGTATCAAAACCAGGACTGTCAGACTGCTGAACAGTTTTTTCCCCCAGGCTGTGAGAGCCCTCAACTCCAATCCTCTTTGAAACCTTTTCTACAACCTATAAATTGTGACCAGGAACGTCTCATGTCCCCTCCTTTTTAATCTTGAATATGCACTAGACACTTTTATAAACACTTGCTGCTACAAAGACTTTTGGAAACATATAGTATATGTACAGTTATGTAGTTCCCAGATGTGTATAGGTTTTTTATTGGTGTTTTTATTCATTGTATATTTATTTATAATTACGTTTTGTATGTAGCACCGTGGCCCTGTGAGATACGACAATTCGTTCTACTGTATGTTCTAAAGTGTAGTAGAATGACAATAAAGCTTGACTTGACTTGATGAGGGGTTCCCTTCCCACCATCCCTGTGCTGAGTTCCCGGGTCTGTACACCCGCTGTGCCCATTATGAGGGGCTCCCACCATCGCTGTGCTGAGTTCCCGGGTCTGTACACCTTCTGTGCCCATTATGAGGGGTTCCCTTCCCACCATCCCTGTGCTGAGTTCCCCGGTCTGTACACCCGCTGTGCCCATTATTAGGAGTTCCCACCATCCCTGTGCTGAGTTCCCAGGTCTGTACACCTGCTGTGCCCAATATGAGGGGTTCCCACCATCCCTGTGCTGAGTTCCCAGGTCTGTACACCTGCTGTGCCCATTATGAGGGGTTCCCACCATCCCTGTGCTGAGTTCCCGGGTCTGTACACCTGATGTGCTCATTATGAGGGGTTCCCTTCCCACCATCCCTGTGCTGAGTTCCCGGGTCTGTACACCCCCTGTGCCCATTATTAGGAGTTCCCACCATCCCTGTGCTGAGTTCCCAGGTCTGTACACCTGCTGTGCCCAATATGAGGGGTTCCCACCATCCCTGTGCTGAGTTCCCAGGTCTGTACACCTGCTGTGCCCATTATGAGGGTTCCCACCATCCCTGTGCTGAGTTCCTGGGTCTGTACACCCGATGTGCTCATTATGAGGGGTTCCCTTCCCACCATCCCTGTGCTGAGTTCCTGGGTCTGTACACCCCCTGTGCCCATTATTAGGAGTTCCCACCATCCCTGTGCTGAGTTCCCGGGTCTGTACACCCGCTGTGCCCATTATGAGGGGTTCCCACCATCCCTGTGCTGAGTTCCCGGGTCTGTACACCTGCTGTGCCCATTAAGAGGGGTTCCCACCATCCCTGTGCTGAGTTACTGGGTCTGTACACCCGCTGTGCCCATTATGAGGAATTCCCACCATCCCTGTGCTGAGTTCCCAGATCTGTACACCTGCTGTGCCCATTATGAGGGGTTCCCACCATCCCTGTGCTGAGTTCCCGGGTCTGTACACCCGCTGTGTCCATTATGAGGGGCTCCCACCATCCCTGTGCTGTGCTGACTTCCTGGGGTTTTTCACTTAATCATAACGGATAATCGTAATTAACGAACATTCTTATTTTGTCCCATTCTGTTGTAATTAAGTTTGGATCCGAAGTTCGTAAACTAAATTTTCGTACAAAATTTTTGTACAAAATTTGTATGCATAAAAATTCGTATTTTGGATGCTCACGAATGTACAAATTTTTGATTCGTACGAAACTAATCGCACATGTCTATGTTGTATCAGGTCTTTAAAAAAAAAAATCCTAGGTTGTGGTGGCAACGGCTGCTCTCTGGGGTAACTCCTTGCTGCAGTGCTTCTCCACCCTGATCCCTTTCACATGTGTGGATTGGCTGTGCTCACCTAACTTACATTGTTCCAGAGTTCTGAAAATAGCTCTATATTTTTTCTATTGGTGCATGTACCTTAAATGTAAAAAAGTGTACTGCGTATACCTTTCTTGTGATTGCTTACTCCTGTATGCCTTGTTCAAATTTACAAATAAAGAATTAAAAAAAAAAGTTATCTAAAATTACACCAAAGGAAATGATTGAATATGATTCTCCTTCAACCGACGGGTTTCAGAGCATAAGCCTATCCTTCTTCAGGGGGGTTAAAGGCATTTGATCATATGTTCATGTTTCGATGGTGTCACAAATGAGCACTCCATGTTAATTTTTAAAATCAGAATAAAATCCAGTAACTCATTGTCATAGCTGCATAATATGGTCAACTTGCTATTTTTCGATTTTGTGGGAACAGACCTCCCAGTGGCTTCCCCCAAGATAGTAAACAATGGAGAACACTGAGGTCAGTGTTGGACAGGGACCTGTGTCCTGCAACCAAGGGACAGGAGAGATAACAGCCCTCTATTAGTGGTGATGATGTATGCTTGGCATGATAAGTCGAGCGTGTGAGCACGTCCTTCCATCCGGCGTCTCCGCAGGATAGTTATCTCTCCTGTCCTTTGGTTGTCCCTTGGTTGCAGTATACAGATCCCTGTCCAACATTGACCTCAGTGTTCTCTGTTGTGTACTTCTTTGGGGGGAGCCACTGGGAGGTCTGTTCCCACAAAATCGAAAAAAAGCAAGTTGACCATAATATGCAGGTATGAAATTGGTACTACGATGAGTTACTGGAGCGGGAATATCTGAGACACGTTCCTTCTTTGTGTTTCTTTATTCTGATTTTAAATTTAACATGGAATGCACATTTGTGACACCATCGATACATGAACATATGATCAAATTCCTTAAACACCCCTGAAGAAGGAGATGTTTATGCTCTGAAACGCGTTGAGTGAAGGAGAATCATATTCCATCATTTCCTTTGGTGTAATTTTAGATAACTTTTGTACATTCTATGTTTAATGTCTTTATAAATACCTGTTTAATTTTTTTTTCTGCATATCATTTCATGGATTCAGTGCCTTAAAAGTCCACTCAAGGGGAATTAGTTTGGTCTATATTCCTATGTCTTACACTTGCCCTTCCACACAAAATTTATAGGAAACTTTAATGCCAATCACTGAACAGCCTCCAGTAACATTTATATGTGTTTATTGTTATATTATTAATCTGTATTAAAAGTTGAATTTTGCTTTCTGTATCCCTCTATTTGGGCACCTATGGGGTTAATTTTTGTGGACTCTTTTTTTTCACAATATTGCTCGCTGATAATTAAATTAAAAGAGAAGTATGGGTATTTTCTTTTCCCATAATCATACTTAGCTAGGTGGATGTAGCATTGGTCCCCGGCCGCCTCTGCCCTCAGAACCGAGCCATCGAACATCGCCAATGGCGTGGTTCTCTCCCCAAGCAGAGAGCTGGTGACTGTCAATCAGCAGCTCTCTTGCTCAGCTCCTTCGCGTTAATTGGAGCGCTGAGCTGTGGAGGGGGCGGGGAGCGGCCGTCTCAGTCTCTCAGCGGCTTGCTGAGAGGCTAAAAATGGCCATCAGTCCAGGCATCTAGCGGATCCAGACTCCCAGAGTCGGGATGACGCAGTGCCTGGACTGATATTGGTGACCACAGCAGAAAGCAGACTTCAGACCGTTCTCTGCTAAAAACGGGTCACAGGAGTGCAAAATGAATTGCACCCCTGTGACCCATAGGAGAAGCCCAGCTAGATGAGCTCAGGCTGGACTTCTCCTTTTACGGAGTTCCCTTCAAAATAGATCACCGATAGATGTCCTTCCTTTGCTTTCAAGAAGCGTGCCAAAAACCTGCGCATGGGAAACATGTTAACCTAAAGGGATGCACTACTCTTAGCCCTTGAAGCACAATATCTGATGGCAGAAAAGTGAAGAGAAGTGAAGGCTAATGCCGCGTACACACAAGCGGACTTTACGGCAGACTTTGCCCGGCGGACTTTTCGACGGACTTTACGACGGACTTTCTTAATGAACGGACTTGCCTACACACAATCCACCAAAGTCTGTCGAATTCGTACGTGATGACGTACAACCGGACTAAAACAAGGAAGTTCATAGCCAGTAGCCAATAGCTGCCCTAGCGTGGCTTTTTGTCCGTCGAACTAGCATACAGACGAGCGGACTTTTCGACCGGACTCGATTTCGACGGATTGATCTAAAACATGTTTCAAATGTAAGTCTGTCCAACTTTTGAGAAAACAAAGTCCGCTGGAGCCCACACACGATCGAATTGTCTGACGAAATCCAGTCCGCCGGGCAAAGTCTGCCGTAAAGTCCGCTCGTGTGTACGCGGCATAAGCATTAGCTTCAGGAATGTGATTCAACAAATGCAGGAAAGGAACACCCGCCCGGAAACGCACATGATTTATGAGAGCTGGCAAGCAGAGTATAAAACTGTGAAGCCTGCACATGAACGGTCAACATTTCTCGTCAATACAAAGGTATTCTACGAACAGTAAGTCAGCTACAGTATCTCACAAAAGTGAGTACATCCCTCAATTTTTTTTGTAAATATTTTATTCTATCTTTTCATGTGACAACACTGAAGAAATGACACTTTGCTACAATGTAAAGTAGTGAGTGTACAGCTTGTATAACAGTGTAAATTTGCTGTCCCCTCAAAATAACTCAACACACAATCATTAATGTCTAAACCACTGGCAACAAAAGTGAGTACACCCCTAAGTGAAAATGTCCAAAGTTTCTTTATTTTGTGTGGCTATTATTATTTTCCAGCACTGCCTTTAACCCTCTTGGGCATGGAGTTCACCAGAGCTTCACAGGTTGCCACTGGAGTCCTCTTCCACTCCTCCATGATGACATCACAGAGCTGGTGGATGTTAGAGACCTTGCGCTCCTCCACCTTCTGTTTGAGGATGTCCCACAGATGCTCAATAGGGTTTAGGTCTGGAGACCTGCTTGGCCATTCCATCACCTTTACCCTCAGCTTCTTTAGCAAGGCAGTGGTCGTCTTGGAGGTGTGTTTGAGGTCGTTATCATGTTGTAATACTGCCCTGTGGCCCAGTCTCCGAAGGGAGGGGATCATGCTCTGCTTCAGTATGTCACAGTACATGTTGGCATTCATGGTTCCCTCAACGAACTGTAAATCCCCAGTGCCGGCACCACTCATGCAGCCCCAGACCATGACACTCCCACCACCATGCTTGACTGTAGGCAAGACACACTTGTCTTTGTACTCCTCATCTTGTTTGCCGCCACACACGCTTGACACCATCTGAACCAAATAAGTTTATCTTGGTCTCATCAGACCACAGGACATGGTTCCAGTAATCCATGTCCTTAGTCTGCTTGTCTTCAGCAAATGATTTGCGGGCTTTCTTGTGCATCATCTTTAGAAGAGGCTTCCTTTTGGGACGACAGCCATGCCGACCAATTTGATGCAGTGTGCGGCGTATGGTCTGAGCACTGACAGGCTGATCCCCCACCCCTTCAATCTCTGCAGCAATGCTGGCAGAATTCATAAGTCTATTTCCCAAAGACAACCTCTGGATATGACGCTGAGCATGTGCACTCAACTTCTTTGGTGGACCATGGCGAGGCCTGTTCTGAGTGGAACCTGTCCTGTTAAACCGCTGTATGGTCTTGGCCACCGTGCTGCAGCTCAGTTTCAGGGTCTTGGCAATCTTCTTATAGCCTAGGCCATCTTTATGTAGAGCAACAATTCTTTTTTTTCAGATCCTCAGAGAGTTCTTTGCCATGGGGTGCCATGTTGAGCTACCAGTGACCAGTATGAGAGAGTGAGAACTATAAAACCAAATTTAATACACCTGCTCCCCACTCACACCTGAGGTCTTGTAACACTAATGCCGCGTACACACGGTCGGACTTTTCAGCTACAAAAGTCCGACAGCCTGTCCGACAGACTTCCGGCGGACTTTCGGCGGACTTGCGGCAGACTTTCTAACGAACGGACTTGCCTACACACGACCACACAAAAGTCCGACGGATTCGTACGTGATGACGTACAACAGACTAAAATAAGGAAGTTCATAGCCAGTAGCCAATAGCTGCCCTAGCGTGGGTTTTTGTCCGTCGGACTAGCACACAGACGAGCGGATTTCGGGGTCCGTCGTAGTTACGACGTAAAGATTTGAAGCATGTTTCAAATCTAAAGTCCGTCGGATTTGAGGCTAAAAAAGTCCGTTGAAAGTCCGGAGAAGCCCACACACGATCGGATTACCAGCCAGCTTTAGTCCGTCAGCGTCCGTTGGACTTTTGTAGACGAAAAGTCCGACCGTGTGTACGCGGCATAACAAGTCACATGACATCGGGGAGGGAAAATGGCTAATTGGGCCCAAATTTCTTCAGTGTTGTCACATGAAAAGATGAAAAAAAAAGAAGAAAATATTTACAAAAATGTGAGGGGTGTACTCACTTTTGTGAGATACTATATATGCCAACAATTCACTGCTGACAGTTGCCTCTGTTTCAATAACAGATTCAACAAAACACTGCATAGCTATTGACTGAGACGATCGTAGCAGGAGATACTTTCTCATACACGATTACACTCCCACTTGAGCATTCCCAGCTGTAGTTTGAACAGTTTTTTCAGCTCAATAACTTTCTTACTATTTACATTCCTGGAGCCTTTGCCACACTTCAAGGCATGTTCATAGGAGAAGGATCCTTCACCTAGATTTTTTTTCTAAACAAGGGGGGTTGGTTTGTTATATACCAGCACTAAGGATGGTCTCAGGCGTGTTCTCAACGCCACGTGCCCACGCCCGCCCGGAAGCTGACACCCACCAGGAAGCTGACACCCACCAGGAAGCGGACAAGCGGGCGCTAATCACAGGTAGTAAGACACTTCCTGATCTGTGCAGGCACGGATAGGGGAAATGTCTCACTGCCTGTGATTAGCGCTGCGGAGTGTCAGCTTCCTGGCGGGCGCGGGCACGTGGAGTTCCGAACACACCTGAGCCCATCCCTAACCGGCACACACACCAGACGATCTCATTGATGCCAATCTGCCCCTGTGTTCACACTTTTTTGAGCTGGTCTCTCACTGTGTGTGTGTGATGCAATCTGATCCAGTATCCCTGAAATTAGGAGTTGATATTGCTCAATCGAGCAAATTTTTCAAAAGATTTTGCACACACATTTTAGACAGAGGATATGTTTACCCGCTCCCCTGAGTTTACCCCAATGGACTTTGTATACGCTACATTTTAAATGATGTAATAACAACGTTGTTATTGCGGTGTTGAGTTGAGGTTTATTATTTATTTGTGCTTTTGTAATCAAATTTTTGAATCCAGTACACATAATTTTTTTTTGAACGCATACTGCCCGGGGTCGCTATATACCGACTCTCTGGGAACTTTTCCCAATTTTCTTTGCAGATGCTGCAGGAGTGTCTGGGCAGCCCGGAACTCTCCCTCATCGTTGGCTGAGATGGCAGCGCGGTACAATTGGCGCTCGCTGCTGTCAATCAAAGTCAGTGAGCCAATGAGAGAGGAGGCGGGGCCGAACCGCGGCTCCGTGTCTGAATGGACACATGGAGCGTTGGCTCGGCTCAGGTGCCCCCCCCCCATAGCAAGCTGCACTCGTCAAGGGCCAGAAGCGCCAGCGAAGGACCCAAGAAGAGGAGGATCGGGGGCCACTCTGCAAAACCAACTGCACAGAGAAGGTAAGTATAACATGTTTGTTATTTTTAAAGAGAAAAACTGAGACTTTAGTATCACTTTAACACAAATTACACAGTTAGGCACACTTTTAACCCTTGGATCACCCTAGATGTTAACCCCTTCCCAGCCAATATCATTAGTACAGTGACAGTGTATAGTACTATCACTGATCACTGTATTAGTGTCACTGGTTAAGTCAGTGGCAATTAGTCAGTCCCCATCCAGCGTCAGTTAGTGTCTGATTGTCTGCCGCACTGTCACCTTATACAGTTGTGCTTATAAGTTTACATACCCTGGCAGATTTTATCTGGCCTGATAACATGCACACAAGTTGACACAAAGGGGTTTGAATGGCTATTAAAGGTAACCTTCCTCACCAGTGATCTGTTTGCTTGTAATTAGTGTGTGTGTATAAAAGGTCAATGAGTTTCTGGACTCCTGACAGACCCTTGCATCTTTCATCCAGTGCTGCACTGACGTTTCTGGAGTCTGAGTCATGGGGAAAGCAAAAGGATTGTCAAAGGATCTGCCGGAAAAGGTAGTTGAACTGTATAAAACAGGAAAGGGATATGAAAAGCTATCCAAGGAATTGAGAATGCCAATCAGCAGTGTTCAAACTCTAATCAAGAAGTGGAAAATGAGGGGTTCTGTTGAAACCAAACCACGGTCAGGTAGACCAACTAAAATTTCAGCCACAACTGCCAGGAAAATTGTTCGGGATGCAAAGAAAACCCCACAAATAACTTCAGGTGAAATACAGGACTCTCTGAAAACATGTGGTGTGGCTGTTTCAAGATGCACAATAAGGAGGCACTTGAAGAATGATGGGCTGCATGGTCGAGTCGCCAGAAGAAAGCCATTATTATGCAAATGCAACAAAGTATCCCGCTTACAATACACCAAACAGCACAGAGACAAGCCTCAAACCTTCTGGCACAAAGTCTTTTGGAGTGATAAAACCAAAATTTTGCTTTTTGGCCACAACCATAAACGCTACATTTGGAGAGAAGTCAACAAGGCCTATGATGAATGGTCCACCATTCCTACTGTAAAACACGGAGGTGGATCGCTGATGTTTTGGGGATATGTGAGCTACAAAGGCACAGGAGATTTGGTCAAAATTGATGGCAAGATGAATGCAGTATGTTATCAAAAAATACTGGAGGAACATTTGCATTCATCAGCCAGGAAGCTGCACATACTGTACGTACTTGGACATTCCAACATAAAAATGATTCAAAACACAAGGCCAAGTTGACCTGTCATTGGCTACAGCAGAATAAAGTGAAGGTTCTGGAGTGGCCATCTCAGTCTCCTGACCTCAATATCAGTGAACCACTCTGGGGAGATCTCAAACGTGCAGTTCATGCAAAACAGCCCAAGAATTTACAGGAACTGGAGGCTTTTTGCCAAGAGGAATTGGCAGCTTTACCGTCTGAGAAGATAAATAGCCTCATCCACAAATACCACAAAAGACTTCAAGCTGTCATTGATGTTAAAGGGGGCAATACACAGTATTAGGAACTGGGGTATGTAAACTTTTGATCAGGGTCATTTGGGTAGTTTCTGTTGTGATTATGATTTAAAAAGAGTAAACACAGTTCATTTATAATAAATGGCTTCAGCCAAATACTAACCATGAGTGAAATAAGTTTTTGTGTTATCATTCATATTCTCTGAAAAATGGGCAAGAAATCATACATTCTGGCAGGGCATGTAAACTTATGAGCACAATTGTAAGTCGTTGATCGCTGCCATTAGTAGTATTTAAAAAAAAAAAAAAATTTCCAGTATATTTACCATAGTTTCGAGGTGCTATAACTTTCATGCAAACAAATCAATATACACCTATTGGGATTTTTTTATTTTATTAAAAACATGCAGAAGAATACATTTTGGCTAAAATTTATGAAGAAATTTAATTTTTTTTTATTGGATTTATGTTTTATACCAGAAAGTAAAAAAAATATTTTTTTTTTCGTTCATATGGCAAAAAAATAATACAAAACCCAGTGTTGATTACATTTCACCAAAAGAAAGCTCTATTTGTGTAAAAAATATGATATACATTTTATTTGGGTGCAGTGTTGCATGACCGCGCAATTGTCAGTTAATGTTGGCACAGTGCCAAAAAGCAAAAAATGGCCTGGCCATGAAGGGGGTAAAATCTTCCAGAGCTGAAGTGGCCTATAGATGTTTGCAGTCATCATATACTGTGAATTGATCGTGCATGCTGCATTTCTACAATGATTTTTTTTCTTTCTTGCTGTAGATTTAAACAGCAAGCATTTTTTAAAGTGGTGAAGACACTTCAAGGGTGTCCTTGGAAAGAGGACCAGACAGAGCGTAACCTTCTTCAGTAAGTACGGGAGCTGTGGGTGCATTCTCTGTGTGGTGATGGGTTATAAATAATTTGGGTCCTTTATACCAGTGTTTCTCAACCGGGGTTCCTCGGCTCGTTGGGGTGCCATGAAGAGTCCTTAGGGGTGCCACGACAACAGCCCGATCTGAGCGATCCCTTGTTAGCTTCTGTGCTACAAGAGGCAGCAGAGAGCTGCGTCCCCCACCGTCCCTTCGCCCTCTGTTCCTCTTTGTACCCTTGCCAGCAAAACAGGAAGCTGAGCTGGCCGCCCGACCGCGTCCTGCCAACCGATGACGTCATCGGTTGCTGAGGACTTGCCGGCAAGAGTACAGAGAGGAGCAGAGAGCGGGGGGAGGAGGTGCAGGCGCATCTCTCTGCCTCCTCTGTACACAGGAGTTCACTGTGCGCTCTTCCTCCCCAGAGGATCACTAAGATCTCAGGAAGGAGAGGAGCTGGGGGCGGGGGATAGAAAGCACAAGCCACACCCCCTCCTGGCACTCTTTCCTCTTGGCTGATGTCACTAATGTAATGAAGAGGGAGGATTTGGGGAGGGTAAATTGTGCTTTGTGGGGCATTAGGGAGCAGATGGGCGGTTGTGCTGGAAGGGTGATTTGGGTGCAGATGTGCTCGGAGGGGGAATATGTGGTAGATTGTGCTGGGAAGGGGGATTTGGGTGGGGGGGTTGTGCTAGGAGAGGGGTTTTTGCTGGGAGGGGGGTTTGGGGGTGGGGTTGTGCTAAAAGGGGGGATTTGGGGGGTTGTGCTAGGATGGAAGATTTGTGGTGGTTTGTGTTGGGAGGGGGATTTGGGTGGGGGGGTTGTGCTAGGAGGGAGTATTTTGGCGGGTTGTGCTAAGAGGGGGGTTTTGTGCTGAAAAGGGGGATTTTGGTGGGGGGGGGCTGTGCTAGGAAAGGGGGGGTTTGTGCTGGGAGGGATTTCGGTGGGGGGGTATCTAGGAGGGGTGGTTGTGCTGGGAGGATGATTTGGGTGGGATGGTTGTGCTAGGAGGGGCGGGGGATAGAAAGCACAAGCCACACCTCCTCCTGGCTCTCTCTCCTCTTGGCTGCTGTCACTACTGTAATTAACAGAGAGGATTTGGGGGTAATTGTGCTATGTGGGGGATTTGGGAGCAGGTGGGGGGGGGGTTGTGCTAGGAAGGGGGATATGGAGGGGTTGTCCTAGGAGGGGGAATATGTTTCAGTTTGTGCTGGCAAAGGGGATTTGGGTGGGGGGTTGTACTAGGAGAGGGGTTTACGCTGGGCGGGGGTTTTGTGCTAAATGGGGGGTTTTGGGGGGTTGTGCTAGGATGGGAGATTTGTGGTGGTTTGTATTGGGAGGGGGATTTGGGTGGGGGGTTGTGCTAGGAGGGGAGATTTTGGGGGGTTTTGTGCTGGAAAGGGGGAGTTCAGTGGGGGGCTGTGCTAGGAGGGGCGGGGGATAGAAAGTACAAGCCACACCTCCTCCTGGCTCTCTCTCCTCTTGGCTGCTGTCACTAATGTAATGAAGAGGAAGGATTTGGGGGTAATTGTGCTATGTGGCATGGCGGTTGTGCTTGGAGGGGGGATTTGGGGGGTTGTGCTAGGAGGGGGAATGTGTGGTGGTTTGTGCTGGGAAGGGGGATTTGGGTGGGGGGGTTGTGCTAAGAGGGGGGGATTTGGGAAGTTGTGCTAGGAGGGGTGATTCGTGGCAGTTTGTGTTGGGAGGGAGATTGGGTGGGGGGGTGCTAGGAGTAAGGTTTGTGTTGGGAGGGGGATTTGGGTGGGGGGTTGTGCTAGGAGGGGGTATTTTGGCGGGTTGTGCTAAGAGGAGAGTTTTGTGCTGGAAAGGGGGATTTCGGTGGGAGGGGCTGTTCTAGGAGGGGGGGTTGTGCTGGGAGGGGGATTTCGGTGGGGGGGGTTTCTAGGAGGGGGGTTGTTCTAGGAGGGGGGTTGTGCTGGGAGGATGATTTGGGAGGATGATTTGGGTGGGATGGTTGTGCTAGGAGGGGCGCAGGATAGAAAGTACAAGCCACACCTCCTCCTGGCTCTCTCTCCTCTTGGCTGCTGTCACCACTGTAACTAAGAGAGGATTTGGGGGGTAATTGTGCTATGTGGCATGGCAGTTGTGCTCGGAGGGGGGATTTAGGGGGGTTGTGCTAAGAGGGGGGTTGTACTAGGAGAGGGGTTTATGCTAGGAGGGGTGATTTGTGGCAGTTTGTGTTGGGAGGGGGATTGGGTGAGGAGGGGGTTGTGCTAGGAGGGGGGTTTGTGCTGGGAGGGGGATTTGGGTGGGGGATTTGCTAGGAGGGTGATGGTGCTTGAAGGATGATTTGGATGGGGGGTTGTGTTAGGACGGGGAGGTTTGTGCTGGTGGGATGATTTGGGTGGGGGGGTTGTGCTAGGGGGGAACGCGGAAAAAAAGCGCATGCGTTCAGATGCACCTCCTGGTGTGAACAAGACCTCAGACTGGTGTACCCCAGAATTGTTTGCGATTCTAAAAGGTACCTTGGCTGAAAAAGGGTTGAAAAACACTGATCTACTTTAAAAAAAGGGGTCATTTGGGGGGTGTTTTGTCCTGTCCTGGTGTTTTCAGGCCTCAAAAAAATGAGATCGGCCATCAGTACATCAAGTTTGATCGATTTTCAGATATATCCTATAGATTGTGGACTCTATAACTTTCCTACAGACCAAATAATATACACTGATTTGGATTATTTTCACCAAAGAAATGTAGCAGAATACATTTTGACCTAAATTTATGAAGACGAATAATTTGCAACATTTTATAACAAAATTTTTTTTTTTGAAATTTTGAAACATTTTTTTAAATGTTTGCCTTTTTTTTGTTTATCTAGCAAGCAATAACACACCCAGAGGTGATTAAATACCATCAAAAGAAAGCTCTATTTGTGTGAAAAAAATGATAAAAATGTAATATGGGTACAATGCTGCACGACCGCACAATTGTCATTCAAAATGCGACAGTGCTAAAAGCTGAAAATTGCCCTGGGCAAGAGGTTAAAAGTACCCGGTATTGAAGTCATTAAGATAAAGCAATATATACTGTATATAATTTTTTAAGAGAAACAAGGCTTTATTTTGGGGATATGGTCATGCAAAAAGTATTTTAATTTTAGGAAATCTATAGGCTATATAATCTAACGAAATTCATATTTTTTTTCTTCTTTTTTTAACTTTGATCAGTGTTAAAAAATAAAAATAGTATTATTGTAGATAAAAGGTAAAAAATAAAAAATAAAAAGCTACTTAATTATTTCTGTTTAAAATGATGCTATGATTCTGATACAAAGTTATTTACAAAATACATCTTTTTTTTTCTTTTTCTAATGCTGAGCTATTTTTTTATTACTTTTTTTTTTTTTTTACAAAATCAATAAAAGTGAAACACATTTAAGGCTGGATTCACACTTTTGCATTTTTGCTTGATGTGTTTTCCATCAAAATCAATGAAAACGCATCAATACGCATCTCAGCGCATACATTAAGATGTGCATCAACATTCAGCATCATGAAGCACATCAGGGGTCTATAAACTTACTAAACAATGGGCCAGTTTACTGTCCTTCAGATTTTAGGAGGTCCGGACTGTAGCCAGTGGGAGTAGAAAATGCCCTGGCGGCAGTGGGAGTAATTAATGCCACATTATTCATTTTAGTGGAAGGAAAAGCGCACCATTGTTGGTGTCAGTGGGAGCAATGATGCCCGATTGTTGATATTCAAAGAAGGATTGGTGCCCCATCAATGGTGTCAGTGGGAGGAATAGTGTCCCATCATTTGGTATCAGTGGAAGGAATAGTGTCCCATCATTTGGTATCAGTGGAAGGAATAGTGTCCCATCATTTGGTATCAGTGGAAGGAATAGTGTCCCATCATTTGGTATCAGTGGAAGGAATAGTGTCCCATCATTCCATCATTTGGTATCAGTGGCAGGAATAGTGTCCCATCATTCCATCATTTGGTATCAGTGGAAGGAATAGTGTCCCATCATTTGGTATCAGTGGAAGGAATAGTGTCCCATCATTTGGTATCAGTGGAAGGAATAGTGTCCCATCATTTGGTATCAGTGGAAGGAATAGTGTCCCATCATTTGGTATCAGTGGAAGGAATAGTGTCCCATCATTCCATCATTTGGTATCAGTGGCAGGAATAGTGTCCCATCATTCCATCATTTGGTATCAGTGGAAGGAATAGTGTCCCATCATTTGGTATCAGTGGAAGGAATAGTGCCCCATCATTTGGTATCAGTGGAAGGAATAGTGTCCCATCATTTGGTATCAGTGGAAGGAATAGTGTCCCATCTTTGGTATCAGCGGAAGGAATAGTTTCCCATTGCTGGTGTCATTGGCGGTTGGTAGTTTTTTTTTTGGTAGGGGGCTTTCCCCCCACGGCACCCCTTCCCATGCTTGCTCGCTCATTGTCTGCTTGTCGGTCTGGCATGTACTCCATCTAGCAGTGGCGGGTGGTGGGCTGTGGGTAGTGGCTCCTGGGTCCTCTCCTCCATCACGGTGGCTTCTGCCGTGCATCTCCTCTCTTCTCCTCCTAGGCACTAAGGCATCCAATGGGATCGCCTGTCCTTTCAGCCAATTCGGGTGACAGGTCTCACAACCCGCTTCCTGATTGGTTTGGATGAGGATTAGTGTGAGCATAGCGAATATTCATTCGATGTTGTCACATAGCTGGGTGAGCTCGGAGTGCAGTGCTCTGCGCCCCGAGCCCACCCTTTTTTTGAAGCCTACTAGAGCCTCCGACTCTAATCATGTGCTTCGAAAAAATAACATCCCCCCATTGGAATCTATGGTCTGGCGCCCTGTATGTAGATCAGGGGGCTGGACGCATGGATGGGGGGGGCAGCGCCCATGTGCCCACTATGGATGGGCTGCCACTGGTCAGTTGGATGAATAGTGCCCCATCATTAGTGTCAGTGGGAGGAATAGTGCCCCATCATTGTTGTCAGTAGGAGGAATAGTGCCCCATCATTGGTGTCAGTAGGAGGAATAGTGCCTCATCTTTGTAAACAGTGGGAGGAATAGTGTCCCATTGTTGGCAGTGGGAGGAATAGTCCTTGATTGATGGTGTCAGTGGAAAGAATAGTACCCCATCATTGGTGTCAGTGTAATGCATTAAGATAAAAAAAACTCCTGCCTTTACAATCACTTTAACAGCTAAGGAAAGAAGGGGAAGAAGGAGTTAATTAGAGCCAACTAGGAGAATATTCTTTCTTTTTTTAAGCTGTCAGGTTGTTTTAATTGACAATAGATCAATACATTCTACCACATCCAGTTCTAAAACCTAGGGACCAATTCACTAAGAGATGAATACCGGATGATTTTTTTGAGTTAACCACTTCCGGACCGCCCTATAGCAGATTTACTGCTACAGGGCGGCCCTCCTGTGCAGAATCACATATATATAGTATATGTGATTCTGTATTTCCACCTACAGGGGGTGCATGTGGGCTGCTTCTGCTGTGATTATTTACAGCAGAAGCTGACCTGTGGGTGTCGGGCACTTGATGTCTGCCGGCACCCGCCGATCGTCGGTAAAACACACAGAATACTGACATCTGCGTACGTAAACAAGGCAGATCTCTGTTCTGACAGGGGGGAAGGGATGGATTTTGTGTCCCTGCAAAGCAGGTAATACAATCCATATCTTCCCTTAGTCACAAAAACACTGGCTAGGCACACAGTTAACCCTTCGATTGCCCCTGGTGTTGACCCCTTCTCAGCCAGTTAGTACAGTGACAGTGCATATTTTTACCACTGATCACTGTATTAGTGTCACTGGTTCCCAAAAAGTGTCAAAAATTTCACTTAGCGTCCACCATTACAAGTATGAAAAAAATAAATCAATAAAAATTCCATAAATATAGCCCATAGTTTGTAGACACTATAACGTTCACGTAATCCAATCAATATACATGTATTGGGATTTTTTTTACCAAAAACATGTAGCAGAATACATATTGGCCTAAACTGCTGAAGTAATTAGATTTTTGTAATTTTTTTTGGGGGGTATATTTTATAGCAGAAAGTAAAAAAAAAAATTATATATATATATATATATATATATATATATATATATATGTGTATACATATATATATATATATATATATATGTATATATATATATATATATATATATATATATATATATATATATATATATGTGTATATATATATATGTATATATATGTGTATATATATATATATATATATATATATATATATATATATATATATGTGTGTATATATATATATATATATATATATATATATATATATATATATATATATATATATATATATATACTTTTTTTTTTTTTTTTTTTTTCAAAATTGTCAGTCTTTATTTAATTTAATTTATATATTTTTTTATTTTTTTTTAGCAGAGACCCTAGAGAATAAAATGGTGATTGTTGCAATTTTTTTGTCACAAGGTATTTGCGCAACGGTCTTTCAAATGCATTTTTTGGGGAAAAAAGACACTTTCATGAATAAAAAAATAAATAAACCGTAAAGATTTGAATGTGAAAGATAATGTTACGCTGAGTAAATAGATACCTAACATGTCACGCTTTGAAATTGCGCCAAACATACGGTACCTAAAAATCTCCATAGGCGACACTTTAAAAGAATATACCGGTTTACCAGGATAGAGTTACAGAGGAGATCTTGTGCTAGAATTATTGCTCTCACTCTTTCAATCACGGCGATACCTCACATGTGTGGGGCGCGACTTCCGTATGCGTTTTCTTTGCTGCTCGTGTATGCGGGGGGGCACTTTAAAGAACATTTTTTCTTCTTTATTTTATTTATTTTTTTAACAAAAAAATCTGATCACTTTTATAGCTGTCACAAGGAATGAAACATCCCTTGTGGCGGTAATAGGCAGTGTTAGGTACTCTTTATGGAGAGATCGGGGGTCTAAAAGACCCCAAATCCTCCTTTGCACTTCAAAGTATTCAGATCGCCAAAATTGGTGTTTCTGAATACTGTAATTTTTTTTTTTAACATCGGCTCCATTGGCAGCTGAGTAAACGGAAGTGACATTGTTTCGCGCTTCCGGGATTTTACAACGGAGACCCAATCGAAGCCGGGTCTGCTTTGTTCGGGTCTCAGCCAAGCCGGCAGATGCGCCGGATGGTGGCTCAGGTCTCCCAGTGGAATGGGAGGCCCGGAAAGAGCGGCAAAAAGTGGCGGAGGGGGGGACGCCCCCTAGTTTTTAACTCCTGCCATTGTCATTTACACAGTAATCAGTGCATTTTTATAGCACTGATCGCTGTATAAATGACAATGGTCCCAAAATGGTGTCAAAAGTGTCCGATGTGTCCGCCATAATGTCGCAGTCACAATAAAAATCGCAGATCGCTGCCATTACTAATAAAAAGAAAAAAAAATGACTAATAAAAATGCTATAAATCTATCCCCTATTTTGTAGACGCTATAACTTTTGCGCAAACCAATCAATATACGCTTATTGCGATTTTTTTTTTTTTTACCAAAAATATGTAGAAGAAATACGTATCGGCCTAAACTGAGAAAAAAAATAGTTTTGGGGGGATATTTATTATAGCAAAAAGTAAAAAATATTGCTTTTTTTTTTCAAAATTGTCGCTCTTTTTTTGTTTATAGCGCAAAAAATAAAAAACACAGATGGGATCAAATACCACCAAAAGAAAGTTCTATTTGTGGGGAAAAAAGACTGTGCGATTGTCAGTTAAAGCGACGCAGTGCCGTATCGCAAAAAGTGCTCTGGTCAGGAAGGGGGTAAAATCTTCCGGGGCTGAAGTGGTTAATGGTAGAAAACACATTATTGAGACTATACATAATTCAATTAGGAAACCTTTACATTGAACCTACATGGTCCATATTAATATCCGCCATCAACCTGGAAAAAAAATAAATAATAAATAAATAAATAAATACATAAATTATAGAGATATAGAGATATAGATAAATATCATTTCTAACAAGGTATCATTTCCAATGATAGTCTATATTAGACAAACATGAAGATGCAAATTTGAAAAAAAGTAATTAATAGGCTTAAAGGTCAGTTCCTCGTGTATCTATATTATAATATGTTGCTTTTCTATCTATTTTTAATCCATTATTATTTGTAATATTATTACTCTATTGTTATTTACATTATGATTAATTGATTATGATCTACATTATGATTACTCTATTGTTATCCTCACTATCATTAATCCATTATCATCTGCATTATCGTTGCTCCATTATTATTGACATTATGATTCATTGATTATTATTTAGTTTATTATTACTCCATTATTATTGACATTATGATTCATTGATTATTATTTAGTTTATTATTACTCCATTATTATTGACATTATGATTCATTGATTATTATTTAGTTTATTATTACTCCATTATTATTGACATTATGATTCATCTAGTATTATCTAGTTTATTATTACTCCATTATTATCCAAATTATGATTCATTGATTATTGTCTAGTTTATTATTACTCCATTATTATCCACATTATGATTCATTGATTATTATCTACAAATCAATTTAGTATCCACAGTATGATGTATTGATTTTTATCTATAGTATTATTACTCCTTTTTTATCCACCTTATGACAAATTGATTATTATTATTTACATCACGGTCAATCCCTTGTTATCTGCATTATTATCAATTAAATATTATTTGCATTATGATTAATCCTTTATTATCCACATTTTGTCTAATCCATTATTACCTGCATTATGATATCATTGATTATTTATTATTATTATTATTATTATTATTATTATTATTATTATTACTCCATTATTATACACATAATGACTAATTGATTATTATTTATAGCATGCTTAATTACTTTTTACATTATGATTAATTGAATACAATCTACATTATGGTTACTCCATTAGTATCCTCACTATCATTTATTGATTATCATTTGCATTATTGTTAATACATTATTATTGATATTATAATTAATTGATTATTATCTATATAAATATTACTCTATTATTATCCACATTATGACAAATCGATTATTATCTATATTATGATTATTATTAACCCATTATTATACACATTATGATTAATTGATTATTATTTACATCACGATCAATCCCTTGTTATCTGCATTATTATCAATTGAATATTATTTGCATCCTGATTAATCCTTTATAATCCACATTATGATTAAAGCGGAGTTCCACCCAAAAATGGAACTTCCGCTGTCCGGATTCCTCCTCCCCTCCAGTGTTACATTTCGGGGGGAGGGGGGGGGGAGCAGATACTTGTCTAATACAGGTATTTGCTCCCACTTCCGGAGAAAGATCGCCGTGGATACATCTACGACATGTCCGGCCCCTCTTGCGTCCCCGCCCCTCCACTCAAGCTGTCTTCTGGGAGACACGCAGGTCCCAGAAGACAGCAGGGACCACGCAGAACGTGCAACGCAACTCGCACACTGCACTGGTAGGCTGGATTTGGTGGGCACTGGTAGGCTGGATTTGGTGGGCACTGGTAGGCTAAATTTGGTGGGCACGGTACTGGTAGGGCTGCATTTGGCAGGCACTGATAAACTGCATTTGGTGGGCACTGATAAACTGCATTTGGTGGGCACTGATAAACTGCATTTGGTGGGCACTGATGAGGCTGCATTTGATAAGCACTGGTAGGCTGAATTTGGTGGGCACTGCACTGGTAGGCTGAATTTGATGGCCACTGATAAGCTGCATTTGGTGGGCACTGGTAGGCTGCATTTGATGGGCACTGGAATGCTGCATTTGGTGGGCACTGGAATGCTGCATTTGGTGGGCACTGGAATGCTGCATTTGGTGGGCACTGACAAGCTGCATTTGGTGGGCACTGACAAGCTGCATTTGGTGGGCACTGCACTGGTAGGCTGCATTTGGTGGGCACTGCACTGGTAGGCTGCATTTGATGGGCACTGATAAGGCTGCATTTGGTGGGCACTGATAAGGCTGAATTTGGTGGGCACTGATAAGCTGAATTTGGTGGGCACTGATGAGGCTGCATTTGGTGGGCACAGATGAGGCTGCATTTGGTGGGCACTGATAAGGCTGCATTTGGTGGGCACTGATAAGGCTGCATTTGGTGGGCACCGATAAGCTGAATTTGGTGGGCACTGATAGGGCTGCATTTGGTGGGCACTGATAAGCTGAATTTGGTGGGCACTGGTAGGCAGCATTAATGGGCACAGGTAGGCTGCATTTGGTGGGCACTGCACGATTATATGCATGTTTGCAGCATGCACACATACAATGATATTGCACAGGAACAAAAACAATCACAAACACATACTGACATCACACACACACACAGAAACCATGACACCCAAACAATAGAAATTACTTTCTCAAGACTGGGGTACTTAGGAAATTTTTTTTAGACCTGCAGGGGTACTTTACCGTTAAAGGTTGAGAAACGCTGATCTACAGTACATTATGGTTTATCCATTATTAGGGATGTGCTTCGAGTCAAACTCATGTACCTGGGTCCTGCCCCAGGGGACATGTATCAGTGCAAAAAGAAGTTTTAGAAACGGCCGTTTTTTTCGGGAGCAGTGATTTTAATAATGCTTAGTGAAACAATAAAAGTGTAATATTCCTTTAAATTTCGTACCTGGGGGGGTGTCTATAGTATGCCTGTAAAGGGGCGCATGTTTCCCATGTTTAGAACAGTCTGACAGCAAAATGACATTTCAAAGGAAAAAAAGTCATTTAAAACTACTCGCGGCTATTAATGAATTGCTGGTCCGACAATACACATAAAAGTTCATTGATAAAAACGGCATGGGATTTCCCCACAGGGGAACCCCGAACCAAAATTTAAAAAATAATGGCATGGGGGTCCCCCTCAAAACCCCCCCTTCAGGTCTGGTATGAATTTTAAGGGGAACCCTGCGCCAAAATTAAAAAAAAAGGCGTGGGGTCCCCCCAAAAATCCATACCAGACCCTTATCCGAGCACGCAACCTGGCAGGCCGCAGGAAAAGAGGGGGGGACGAGAGAGCGCCCCCCTCTCCTGAACCGTACCAGGCCACATGCCCTCAACATTGGGAGGGTGCTTTGAGGTAGCCCCCCAAAACACCTTGTCCCCATGTTGATGAGGACAAGGGCCTCATCCCCACAACCCTTGGCCGGTGGTTGTGGGGGTCTGCGGGCGGGGGGGCTTATCGGAATCTGGAAGCCCCCTTTAACAAGGGGACCCCCAGATCCCGGCCCCCCCCTGTGTGAATTGGTAATGGGGTACAAGTGTACCCCTACCATTTCACAAAAAAAGTGTCAAAATGGTTAAACACAAGAGACGGTTTTTGACAATTCCTTTTTTAATCTGCTCTTCCTTCGGCCTCTTCTTCCATCTTCTTTCTTCTGGTGTTCTTCTTCTTCCTCCATCTTCCTCATCTTCTTCATCCGTGTGACACTTCGCTTCTTCTGACACTTCTTATGCAATGGAGGGCGGGGCCCCCCGGTGACCCCGCCCTCCTCTGACACACGGGGAATTCACGGGACTTCCCTGAGGCTTTCCCCGTGTTGTCAGAGGGGGGCGGGGTCACCCAGTTATGTTTTAACCTTTTTGACACTTTTTTTGTGAAATGGTGGGGGTACATTTGTACCCCATTACCAATTTACATGGGGGGCCGGGATCTAGGGGTCCCCTTGTTAAAGGGGGCTTCCAGATTCTGATAAGCCCCCCCACCCGTAGACCCCCACAACCACCGGCCAAGGATTGTGGGGATGAGGCCTTTCTCCCCATCAACATGGGGACAAGGTGCTTTGGGGGGCTACCTCAAAGCACCCTCCCAATGTTGAGGGCATGTGGCCTGGTACGGTTCAGGAGGGGGGCGCTCTGTCGTCCCCCCCTCTTTTCCTGCGGCCTGCCAGGTTGCGTGCTCGGATAAGGGTCTGGTATGGTTTTTTTGGGGGGACCCATCCCATTTTTTAAAAAAATTTTGGCCGGGGTTCCCCTTAATATCCATACCAGACCTGAAGGGCCTGGTATGGAATTTAGGGGGACCCCCATGCATTTTTTTTTTTATTATTTTGGCTCGGGGTTCCCCTGTAGGGAATTCCCATGCAGTTTTTATCAATGAACTTTTATGTGTATTGTCGAGACCGGCAATTCATTAATAGCCGCCAGTAGTTTTAAATGACTTTTTCTCCTTTGAAATGTCATTTTGCTGTCAGACTGTTCTAAACATGGGAAACATGCGCCCCTTTACAGGCATACTATAGACACCCCCCAGGTACGAAATTTAAAGGGATATTACACTTTTATTGTTTCACTTTAAGCATTATTAAAATCACTGCTCCCAAAAAAATGGCCGTTTTTAAAAATTCTTTTTGCATTGATACATGTCCCCTGGGGCAGGACCCAGGTCCCCAAACACTTTTTATGACAATACCATGAATATAAGCCTTTAAAATTATCACTTTTGATTATTCATGTTCGTGTCCCATAGACTTTAACGGTGTTCGCGTGTTCGAACAAATTTTTCGCCTGTTCGCAAGTTCTGCCGCAAACCGAACCAGGGGGGTGTTCTGCTCATCCCTATCCATTATTATCTAAATTATGATTAAGTGATAATTATTTATATTACCCACTTGCCGCACGCTGATATAAGTCGGCACAATGGCAGCGGTGTGCAAATGGGCCTACAGGTACATCCCCTTTAATATGTGGGCTAGTGGGCGCGCGCACGTATACTGCTTGATGGTGCCCGCGGGTCCCGCGGACTCGATGTCCGCCAGTGTCCCGCGATCGTGTCACGGAGAGGCAGAACGGGGAGATGCCTATGTAAACAAGGCATTTCCCTGTTCTACCTAGCAACGTGACAAGTATCTACTGCTCCCTGTCATTGGGAGCAGTGATCTCTGTCATGTTGTAGTGAGCCCATCCCCGCTACAGTTAGAATCACTTCCTAGGACACACTTAACCCCTTGATCGCCCCCTAGTGTTTAACCCCTTTCCTGCCAGTGTCATTTATACAGTAATCAGTGCACTTTTATAGCACTGATCGCTGTATAAATGTCAATGGTCCCAAAATAGTGTCAAAAGTGTCTAATGTGTCCGCTGCAATGTCGCAGTCATGATAAGAATCTCAGATCGCCGATATTACTAATAAAAAAGAATAAAAAAAAGCCATGAATCTTTCCCCTATTTTGTAGACGCTATAACTTTTGTGCAAACCAATCAATATACGCTAATTGCGATTTTTTTTTTTTTTTTAACAAAAATATGTATAAGAATACATATCGGCCTAAACTGAGAAAAAAAATAGTTTTTTATTTTTTTGGGGATATTTATTATATCAAAAACTAAAAAATATTGCTTTCTTTTCAAAATTGTCGCTCTTTTTTTGTTATAGCGCAAAAAAAAGGGTAGAGGTGATCAAATACCACCAAAAAAAGCTCTATTTGTGGGAAAAAAAGGACGTCAATTTTGTTTGGGTGCGACGTCGCATGACCGCGTAATTGTCGGTTAAAGCGACGCAGTGCCGAATCGCAAAAAGTGCTCTGGTCAGAAGGGGGTAAATCCTTCTGGGGCTGAAGTGGTTAAGATGTATCCATCATTGCCTGCATTATGATGCTTCCAATATTGGCCCCTATTGCTTCCACAGTTAATTATTTGTCAGGCTTTGGGAATACACAGGTTGCAAGTGAAAGGTAATTTTTAAGAACATTTCACAATGGTCAGAACTATAAATATAGTCTTAAGGAAAAGCACACAGTAAATACACCCGTGCCAGTATAAACATTTCCCAACACAGCTGCTATTCCAAACCATTGATTGGTATTGACTCAAAATTAAAGACTCACACGGATATATATATATATATATATATATATATATATATATATATATATATACACACACAGTGCTTTGAAAAAGTATTCATACCCCTTGCAACTTTCCACATTTTGTCATGTTACAACCAAAAATGTAAATGCATTTTATTGGGATTTTATGTGATCGACCAACACAAAGTGGCACATAATTGTGAAGTGGAAGGAAAATGATAAATGGTTTTCAAATTTTTTTTTTTACTAATAAATATGTGAAAAGTGTGGCGTGCATTTGTATTCAGCCCCCTTTACTCTGATACCCCTAACTAAAATCTAGTGGAACCAATTGCCTTCAAAAGTCACCTGATTAGTAAATAGTGTCCACCTGTGTGTAATTTAATCTCAGTATAAATACAGCTGTTCTGTGAAGCCCTCAGAGGTTTGTTAGAGAACCTTATAGAACAAACAGCATCATGAAGGACAAGACAGGTCAGGGATAAAGTTGTGGAGAAGTTTAAAGCAAAGTTAGGTTATGAAAAAATATCCAAAGCTTTGAACATCTCACGGAGCTCTGTTCAATCCATCATCCGAAAATGCAAAGATGGCACAACTGCAAACCTACCAAGACATGGCCGTCCACCTAAACTGACAGGCCATTGGCTGCATGCAGGGCAGCCATCAGAAATTGTGGGGCCCTTTATGCAGCTTTAGGCCTGGCCCCCCCAGCCTTACCACCAACATTCCCCAGGGTCCCACCAAATCTGCCCACCAGCCATCCCACCAAGTCCTTCAGTACCTCAGCCCCCCTCACACCTGTACCCTCTCAGCCCCCCTCACACCTGTACGCTCTCAGCCCCCCTCACACCTGTACGCTCTCAGCCCCCCTCACACCTGTACGCTCTCAGCCCCCCTCACACCTGTACGCTCTCAGCCCCCCTCACACCTGTACGCTCTCAGCCCCCCTCACACCTGTACGCTCTCAGCCCCCCCCACACCTGTACGCTCTCAGCCCCCCCACACCTCTATGCTCTCAGCCCCCTCACACCTCTATGCTCTCAGCCCCCCTCACACCTGTACGCTCTCAGCCCCCCTCACACCTGTACGCTCTCAGACTCCCTCACACCTGTACGCTCTCAGCCCCCCTCACACCTGTACGCTCTCAGACTCCCTCACACCTGTACGCTCTCAGCCCCCCTCACACCTGTACGCTCTCAGCCCCCCTCACACCTGTATGCTCTCAGCCCCCTCACACCTGTACGCTCTCAGCCCCTCTCACACCTGTACGCTCTCAACCCCCTCACACCTGTACGCTCTCAGCCCCCCACACACCTGTACGCTCTCAGCCCCCTCACACCTGTACGCTCTCAGCCCCCTCACACCTGTACGCTCTCAGCCCCCCTCACACCTGTACTCTCTCAGCCCCCCTCACACCTGTACGCTCTCAGCCCCCCTCACACCTGTACGCTCTCAGCCCCCTCACACCTGTACGCTCTCAGCCCCCCTCACACCTGTACGCTCTCAGCCCCCTCACACCTGTACGCTCTCAGCCCCCTCACACCTGTACGCTCTCAGCCCCCCTCACACCTGTACGCTCTCAGCCCCCCACACACCTGTACGCTCTCAGCCCCCTCACACCTGTACGCTCTCAGCCCCCTCACACCTGTATGCTCTCAGCCCCCTCACACCTGTACGCTCTCAGCCCCCTCACACCTGTACGCTCTCAGCCCCCCTCACACCTGTACGCTCTCAGCCTCCCTCACAACTGTACGCTCTCAGCCCCCTCACACCTGTACGCCCTCAGCCCCCCTTACACCTGTATTCTCCTAGCCCCCTCCAACCTGTACTCTCTCAGCCCCCCTCTGTTATATTCTTAATATCTAAATTTTAATTGGCTTTATTGAAAAGAATATGCATTTTCCATATGTGTTTGAATGACAGGACTTTGAGCTAGTGATACCCAAATGGCCATTCATTGACTGAAAATGCAGGTCAAGACCCTGTCAGAATTTGATGGATTTTGTAAATAATATATGTTTTGGTTGAATTTTCCTATGTAACCGATACTCTGTTTGATTTATGCGTTTATGTTTTAAGAGGTCTGCTGAAAGCCTCTCACATATATCTGGTTTCATGTTTAAAAGGTTTGGTTCAGTTAAAAACAGATGTTGCTCTTTGCTAGCCCCGCTCTTAGACGGAGAAAAAGGGAGTGTATGGGAGGGATTTGTGTTTGGGCGCGAATTTGAAAGACTGAGTTCATATAGACACAAGGAATCCAGTCTTCGGGCGCACTCTCTACACACACGTCTCACTCTCTACACACACGTCTCACTCTCTACACACACAGCTCTCTTTTACACACACATCCTGCTTCCAAGACACATGGCTGTTACATTTCCTGCCTCCAAGCCAGACACATCTATTCTTTACATACACCTATTCAAGCCAGGACACAAGAGGTTAATCGGCCATTTTTAATAGGCTATGACAAAGGAAGCACATGTCTCTGACTTTAAGGACTTTTTCAGATCTTTGAAACAAATGAACTATATTTGAACATTTTTTGCATATATGAAACAACACTAATTCTGAATATGAATGTACTATTTTTGTAAGTATTTTCCAAGTTTATGTGTGTACAATAAAACACACGGTTTTGATTTAAGCTGACTCAAGCAGAAATAATTCCAAAATTCGTCTCACCAGAATCATCATTATTGAAGGCTTTTTATACAATATTAAGCCATATATTTCACCCTCATACCTGTACGCTCTCAGCCCCCTCACACCTGTATTCTCCTAGCCCCCTCACACCTGTACGCTCTCAGCCCCCCTCACACCTGTACGCTCTCAGCCCCCCTCACACCTGTATGCTCTCAGCCCCCCTCACATCTGTACTCTCTCAGCCCCCCTCACACCTGTACGCTCTCAGCCCCCACTCACACCTGTACGCTCTCAGCCCCCCTCACACCTGTACGCTCTCAGCCCCCCTCACACCTGTACGCTCTCAGCCCCCCTCACACCTGTATGCTCTCAGCCCCCCTCACATCTGTACTCTCTCAGCCCCCCTCACACCTGTACGCTCTCAGCCCCCACTCACACCTGTACGCTCTCAGCCCCCACTCACACCTGTACGCTCTCAGCCCCCACTCACACCTGTACGCTCTCAGCCCCCACTCACACCTGTACGCTCTCAGCCCCCCTCACACCTGTACGTTCTCAGCCCCCCCTCACACCTGTACGCTCTCAGCCCCCCTCACACTTGTACGCTCTCATCCCCCCTCACACCTGTATGCTCTCAGCCCCCTCACACCTGTACGCTCTCAGCCCCCCTCACACCTGTATGCTCTCAGCCCCCCCCACACCTGTACGTTCTCAGCCCCCCTCACACCTGTACGCTCCCAGAACCACTCACATGTGTATATATGACATGCACGTAACACACAGGCATGTATACACACACAAGACATGTACACATACGGAGACATGTACACAAACAGGCATGTATACACACAGGCATGTACACACAGAGAGACATGTACACACAGAGATATGTACACACGTAGGCATGTACACAGTCACACACACAGCCCCCCCTCCCTGCACAACAGCCCTTACTTGTAAGGTGGTCCTAGTCCCAGCTCCATAGGTGTGCGCAGCTTATTGCATTAGGGTGTTCACCCCAAAGCTCAAACACGCATGCGTTCATGCATTTATGTATGTATGTGTAATACACACACACACTCATATAAATAAATGTAAAAAACAATTTAAAATGTTTTAAAACATGGACATGTTAGTAGGGCAGAGGTTGGTGTCAGTAGTTATTTATTATTCTATTCTTTAATTATTTTTTACAAATTTTTTTTAGGAGCCCCATTGGGTGGCTTTGGTGAAACATCAGCAGGTGGAATCTGCGCCGCATGGGGTGATTAGGGTGTGCCTGGGCACACCCGGCACACCCCCTGCGCACGCCTATGCCCAGCTCTTGTTTCCACATGCAGCCTGCCGACTCACACACATACAGGAGCATCCACAGAGCTCCTCTGCACCCGCCCCGCCTTCTCACATCTCTGCCAGTCAGCCGGGCCTGTCCAGACGCTGGGGCCCCTTACAAGAGTATGGGCTGTACCCCCCTGATAGCGGCCCTGACTGCATGAGCCCAAAAATATAATGTCTACAGCTGTATGTGTACATTTTTCTTTATTTAAAATCCTGCAAACATACAGCGTGTTATTAAAAACATATTTACATATATACAAACAAAATAAATAAAAATTAATATATACATAATGTGATGTTGGGGGGTTATTTAGCTTGAGTGTAGAGTTTACCAGTGGGTACAGTCCATGCCAGTTCTGCCCTTTTTTAGGGCTTGTTGGCCCACTTTTATTAAACAAAAATAAACACAGTCCACACAGGGTTTTCAACTTCACACTAAATTCAGCAATAACCTAATAATAACCGAAAAATACCAAGCTACCTGTTTCTCTGGTCAGCACTGCTGCTCAGGTTCTGGCCTTGGTCCTCTTGACCCAGAAACAGTGCCCCTGCTTGGTACACACTCTGTGCCTCTGATGATACTCTCTTTTCCAGCTTCCTTGCTGCGGCTGCCCACGGACTTGGGCCCTCCGTCTGCACTGACAGACTGTATGGTGTGGACATGCACACTTCTCCCTTGCACGCCTGGACTCTTTAGGAGGGTGGAGCCCAGAACCCTGGTCCTGGCTCTGCTATTAGCCCAGGACCCACCTGCCCAACAAAACTCCTGGCTGTTCCCAAAACCTGGGCCCAAGATTGGAGATTTCCTCCCATCCAGATCGCTGCGAGATCTCGAGGCTCCGGGTCCAGTGACGGCTGGTGCTCACAATTTTTTTGGGGGGGGCGGCAAAAATGAACACCAACACCCCCCCCCCACAGGAGGAGATGGCAGCAGTCAAAAAGCACCCCATCCCTCACGCGGGAGATGGAAGGCAGCGATCACCCCCCACCCCATGCACGGGAGACGGACGACGGCAGTCTTCCCCTGCACTGCGCGCGGGAGACGGACTGCGGTGGTTATCCCCCACCCCCCGTGGGAGATGGACGACGGCAACCTTCCAACCCCCCACCGCCAACCATCCGAGACGGAAGCTGGTCATTCACTGATAATGTGCCATTTGAGAAAGCTGCTTTACCTTAAGGAGGCAGGTAGAAGGAAGAGCCGGGGCCGCTCCGGCGAGCACACAGGGAGACACTGTCCTCCCAGCCGAACAGAAACAGGAAGTGTTTCCTAAGACACGATTGGACAGGGAGTGCGAAGACTCCCTGGCCAATAGGGGCTTCCTGATTGGCTGGGAGGAGAATGACGAAGACAATATTCATTCACTATTGTCACACAAGTGTGCTCGGGGAGCAAGGCTCTGAGCCTCTGGCTCTAATCACATGCTCAAAAAATAAAATAAAATTGGAATCCATTCGTCCGGCATCCCACATGTAGATTAGGGGGCCGGATGCATGGATGGGAGAAAGGCACTCCTGCGCCCCTTATGGAGCAGTCGCCACTGTCCAGGTCCCCAACTGGACTTTACAAACCACAGAGTAAACTGAAAAACCTACACAAATCGTCCTGGAGCCCCTCAACCTGCCTGGTTGACAATCGTGGGCGACATACCCGCTTACAAATAACTGCACTATTACAATAAATAAACAAGAACAAACAAGCTTACATCAGCAAATAACAGAAAAGTAAACGTCTTTTTTCCAAAAATACCATAAATAGAACTATATACAAAGAAACATAATTTTATTATCCCTAAACTACTAAATTATGCAAAACACAACCCTACTTCAATCTAAACAAACCCACAGGCTAAGAAACAATTAAACATTTAACCCATGCATGCAGCCTTTTCTTCAAAAATCTGATCCAATAAAAATCTAGGGGACATGAAAGGACAGAAAGAAAAGCTGCACACCCAGAAACTGTTATGCCCTGTACACACGGACGGATTTTCCGACGGAAAATGTGTGATAGGACCTTGTTGTCGGAAATTCTGACCGTGTGTGGGCTCCATCACACATTTTCCATCAGAATTTCCGACACACAAAGTTTGAGAACTTGCTATAAAATTTTCCAACAACAAAATCTGTTGTCGGAAATTCCGATTGCGTGTACACAAATCCGACGCACAAAGTGCCACGCATGCTCAGAATAAATTAAGAGACGAAAGCTATTGGTTACTGCCCCGTTTATAGTCCCGACGTACGTGTTTTACGTCACCGCGTTCAGAACGATCGGATTTTCCGACAACTTTGTGTGACCGTGTGTATGCAAGACAAGTTTGAGCCAACATCCGTCGGAAAAAATCCATGGATTTTGTTGTCAGAATGTCCGATCGTGTGTACAGGGCATTAGACAGCAGCTATGGGTACCAGACATTCCTCTACACTTTTTTCTAGGCCTCCTGCCACCACCTGTCCTTCTCAAGACCCTGAATCTTCCCAACCTCACCGTCACATCTACCCCAACGCACCTGGTCAGACACTATAGCTGACTACTGTGTTCTTCACCTATAGCAGCCCCCTTTCCCATAAGGCAAGCAGACCTAGGGTTGCCACATCATCCCTTTAATCGAGGACACATATTAATTACACAGGTTCTGAGGTTGATTTAATGCAGATAAGGCACCAAATTAGTTTAATTACCACCTTAATCAACCACAGAAGCTGTGTAATTAATGTGTGTCCTGGGTTAAAGGGATGATGTGGTAACCCTAAGCAGGCCTGCCGGTAGTTGGTTGCCCCCAGGACTTATACACAATGCTATAGTGCCTGGCCACCACGCCAGGGCAGATGCAAACTGAGCAAAGCAAATAGGTACTTGCGGTTAGCAGACAGATAACAGGGTTCTATGACAGTCCTGGTAAAAGGCAGGCTGAGTTCAAGGAATAGTCCAATAATCCGGTCCAAAGTCATACACAGGGAAATCCAAACTAGCAAAGCAGGGCAGACAGACAGGGAGTTTGATCAGGAACAACACATGTATCACTCACTATCACAAGCACCCAAATGAGGTTTGAGCTGGCGTATAACAGGCTTAGTTTCCACCCAGAGACTGATCACATTAATCAGCCTGCAGGTGGACAGACAGACAAGGAGAATGCCATAGCCAAAACACTGGATGCTGGAATGAGGAACAGGAGCACTAAGCGATCCTGACACTCACCCAGAATGTTGTGCACCACCACCTTGACAGGAAGGCCTTTTTCCGAGTGGAAACCACACACTGTGCATTTCACGTGAAGTAATGGACTACTAAGCTAACTAGAAAAAGTGTCTCGAAATGCCAGTGAGTTTGAAAGGCCCCGTATGCCCACTCCGCGTAAAGCAAGAAAGGAAAGGGATACCCAGAGCCTCACCCACCTGCTTATAGACTTTTACATTGAAGGGCCACTGAAGCAAGTAATGGTCCATAGTTTCCTCCACCTCACCACACTCCCCTCTTGGACAACCATGGTTCTCCACAGAGCAATGCCTCAGGTTGCCCTTCACATAGAGTCTGCCAAGGAACGAGCACCAGGCCAAATCCTGAAACTTTAAAGGGATTCTCTCCAGATTAATCAACGCAGACCCTTGCTCATAGTAGGGCTTGGGCAATCCCTCAAGGCCAATGGCTCGCAAAAGGCAGATTCAACAACCCTCCTCTATAGGGCCTTCCTAAGAAGAGACTTAATTTCTTCCTCCGTCACTCACCACTACCAAAGCATTTTAAGACATGGGCCAACGTAAGCCAGGAGCTTACCATGTCGGACCCTCAGGCTATTCACTGGCCCACCATTCTCCCAGCTCTGCAGAAAATGCCTAAACTAGGACTGAAAAATTCCAACCCACCCTGGCGTTTCCTCTGCCAGCATATTATCAAAATTATGTTTCAAAAACATCAGAGAAAAGAATACCACTGGGTTGACCATACCTAGGCCACCCATCCACCTGGGAAGGTAGTTTACAGACCTCTTAACGAGGTTCAGTCTGTTTCTCCATAACAGTTGGAAGAAACAGCTGTAGATTCTTGCATAGTGAAATAATGGCAAAACACAGACAGAGCTGTCATACAGAAATACCGGGATCAGGTATGTTTTAATCAGGTCAATCCTTTCCCTGTAAGAGAGTTTCCAATCCTTCCAGCTTGCAACCTTAGCATTGGCATCTTTTAGCCTGCTTACCCTATTTTAAAGGCCGTAATCGGGGGATCAAATTTGATGCCTAAAACTATAATTTCCTGCTGGGGCTCTGGGTAGGTGTCCGGAAGCTCAAAGCCTTCGCCTTCCTCTCTCATCCAGAAAACCTCACTCTTATCAGGACAGATCTTTCAGCCAGATGCCTCAGCATACTGTTTCCTTACCGAGACCACCTCCTCCGCCTCATTTGTCCCAGAGATGAAAACAGATACATCATCAGCATAGGCCATGGCCCTCCGGGGAGGCTCACCAGGAATGCCCACCGGCACTCCGCACAACTGTCCGCTCTCTAATCTCCTGATGAAGGGACTGATTGTGTACACGTATAGCAGACGCCTCAAAGGACACCCCTAACCCTCACCGAAGCCAACCTCAAAGGACTGTCCGATCCAGCTATTCACAAGTATGAAGCATTCAACCCCTCTGTACCAGTCTGCAGCCAATCAGTAAAGCCCCCTCCAGGCCAAACTTGTCAAGAAGCAGCTATAGGTCCTCATGATTGACTCGATTAAAAGCTTTAGCCTGATCCAATGCCTTGCACCACTCCAGGGCCTCCCAGACAGCTAGCACCTCTGAAAAAGTGCTTCTACCCTGAACCCTTTGACAAAAGAATGACTCCAGATTGTCACAAGGAGGGAGAGAGCAAATTCTCTCTCAAAAACCTTAAACCCGCTCGTGACTTCAACTGGGGAACCGGATTGGCCCGAGAGGGATGTTTTTTATGTGATGGCATCCCTCTCAGGCCAATCCGGTTCCCCAGTTGAAGTCACGAGCAGTGACGTAACGCGTAGGGCGTGGCAGAGAGCAGACGAAACCGGAAGTCAGTAAGGAGGCGCCTCAGACGCCGCTCCTCAGCTTGTTTATGCTTTTATGCTGTTTTTAATCTTTTGAAATGTAAGAGTCCACTTTTAATTTTGAATAAATAGCATTTTCACTCAATATATTACACCATTGGAGGTCTCTTTCTCCCCCTTCCCTATTTATTCCACCGGACCGGTGGAGCCCAGGTGGGCAACCCCCTTTTTTTCCTCTATCTGATAGGTGCTTTTTATCGGGAATACCTTTGCACCACCAGAGAAGTCCCACCTGAATGGCACCATACAACACTCAACTAAGAACCTGTTTGATGCCTTGATTTACCTTATTTAAGGTGAGAGTTTAGAGAGCCAGGTCCCACCGGATCCCTTCAATTTATAACATCACCATCACCCCTTCCCTCCACTATATGTTCCCAGTGGATGAAGCACTTTATAAACTTTGGATTGATTTAAGCACATCAGCACTTTGGATAATCACTTTATTATACTGAGCACTTTACAATTTTTTGCACTGCTATTATATGCCTGTACAATATCATTTGTTTATATAGATGTATATATATTTATTTTTGGGTGTGATAGATTTGAAGCGCGAAATCACTTTACTATTTTTATTTTTCTGAGTGTAAGTGAACACTTTAGATTTTGCTGCAGTCCACAGAGACATCATCACCATCCATACGTTTTTCACCATTTATATTATTTTTTATTTCAAGTCATCATATATTGACTCAGTACATTACTCATTTAGCGCGAGGGACTACACTACACAACCTATCTATCTACCTCTATCAACTCGCTGAAAAGTGAATTCTGTGTCATCTAGGCAGCAATGAATGTGCACATCAACCAGACCTGCCTGCCTAGCTATTTAATTTTAAAAAAGGCTGTAACAGTCCAGCCTGGCTCTGATACCTTTCCCGTCTTTAGTCCTAGTGACGGTGTTAAGGCAAGAAAGGGGGCTTCCATCATGACAAATATGGAGTGTGGTGGTCCCATCCCTTGCGTAATGAATCATTGAACAAAGAATCCCCCTAGGATTGGGACTTTAACAGACCACCAGACCCATTCAAGTTAAAAAATATTTTATTGATCTACTTTAAAAAAGACGTAAAAGCGTCTATCGTATGCAATATATTAAATAATCCAAAAAAATCCAAAAAATCATTCCATACAGCATAGAGACAGAATCAAAAACAGAGAAAAACTACAAGGTGACAATAATTAATGTACTCTCATGGGGGTGGTGTGCCCCGATACCCGACGCGTTTCCGGTAACTCTGGTACCTTCATCAGGGTTTTGAGAGTTGTAAATGTTGTGTACATGTATGGATTCTAAGGAATATACAAGAAGACATGTTAGAGAGAGAACATCACATTCTGAGAATGAGCTGTGAATAGGTCCTAGAACCAACAATGCACAAACATAGGTGGGTAACTGTACATGATGAAAAAAATCACAGTTATTAATACTAAACATACATAGTATGACAATGTAGAAAGCATACATATTAAACGTAATACATACCCTTAGGAATGACTTTGTGTTCCAGTAGCACCCATGGCCCCTCAGATCAAATATTATATTTTCATTTGTGCCAGACCGAAATTATATAAGAATAGTGTATATGTTGAAAAAATGATATCTATAAGAGAAGTGTAGGTATCAATTGGTTATTCAATTCCCACATAAAGTTAGTTCATGTGTGGGGAAGAAGAGGGGGAAGCGAACAGAGGAGAAAGAGAAAAGGTGCTGCGGGAGAAGACATATCAATAGATAGATGCAAAAGGGTAATGCAAGATGGGGCGTCGAAATGAGGCCCTTGTCACAATGTGGCAAAGATACCCATGTGTGCAAAAACCTCAGATCAGGAGGTGGCAGAAGTGCCGTGCAGAGGATGTGGTGCCAGAATTGTGTGGCTGTGTAGGCAAAAACAGTATGCATAGTGTGGGGAGTGACGGAGAATGAAGAGCGCCGTAAAGTGCTCAGGTTTAAAGGATGCTGGGATACAGTCCCGGTAGTGTGGGGAGAGGAGCGAAGTGTTATATTTACCAAATCGGGTAGTAAGCGAGCCAACTAGGGGAGAACCATTCATAGGAGCCTGTTACATGCTGGCTGCATGCCGGGAGGAGAAATATCCAGGGACAGTCCCATAATGGTTGGCTTAAAGACAAATCCTGCACAAATATAAATGCGAATAGGTTGAAATATAAATTGCCCACAGGAGGGCGGGTGGGGGGGGTGGGGGGGGGGGGGCGGTGGATGAGATAGTGGTGTTCCTGCTGGGTAGACGCTTACCTTCAAATATGTGGGTCTCACAAAGGGGTGCCTGCCTCTGTCCGTGCTAGCAGCTGTCTGCTGGTTGCTTTGGATTTTAAAGGTAATATATATAGAATCAGATTAAAATATCGGGTCCGTAAGGCTGGGTTAAGAGGTCTGGCGCCATCTGGTGGGGAGAGAAACATATTGTGCCAATAGAACACACAGTCATTTTACAAAATAAAGGTGCATAATAGTACTATGGACATAATGCATTACAATAGTGTTGTTAGAATATAATGATCATACAATTTGTCCATATAGATTCGTAAAGTGAACTATGGGACAATCGGCCAAGACACGTCAAATTACAGGGTGCCTGGCAGATGGTCCACATGTATGCTAAAGAATTAGTTGCAACTGAAATTAACAAGTTACACAGAAAAAAACACCTACATGAGCGAACAGTCCAGATCTAGAATGGGTTTGTTGACAGATAGGCAGGACAGAATGTGTGTTATAAACCAATCCGTGTAACGGAAAGGGATGGGAATAAGAGCCTGGGGAGGGAAAACAGAGAAAACAGAAGGGGGGGACCATAAGGGCAGAAGAAACCACACCCCTTTGTTTGCATCCAGTATGAGTTCTCAGCCCAATCCCTCCCATGTACCGGATGAAAATCCCTCCAGGAAGGGACGAAAGCTGATACAGTCGTTTAGGCCAGGTGGCAGGGTGGCTCGCAAGGCCATAATCCATCTGGTTTCTTTTTGGAGTAATATTTTATCCCATTCGCCCCCTCTGTTGTTGGGGTGTACCCGATCAAGTACCAGGAAATAGATTTTTGGAAATATGCCCTGGTGTACATCTCGGGTATGTCTACCCAAGGGTAGGTCGGGATTGCAGGTACGCATACTTTTAATATGCCTGCCCATTCTTATACTAAGTTTCGTTTTCCCGACATAGAAACAGCCGCATGAGCATGCCAGTAGGTACACCACCCCACACGTACAACAGTTAGCGAAGTGCGAGGGTCTATATCTTTTTCCATTTGGTAGGATGATATTTTTGTTGATATTCATGAATTGACATTTGGAACATCCCCCACAGGTAAATGTACCCCACCGTTTGCAGGGATCACCTCTAAACTCTCCCGTATATTCGCTGGTCACCCATCTGTCCCTGAGGGATCTGGTGCGCTTAAAGGTGATTAGGGGGTCCTTCGTTATGAATTGATTCAATGTCGGATCAATTAGAAGGATGTGCCAGTGTTTCTGTAGGATTCTTCTGATAGCTTTGTGTTCTTTACTGTAAGTGGTGATGATCCTAGTTTGTGTTTGAAGATTGTCGGGCCCTTTACATGGCATATCGAAGAGTAAATTGTGTCTTTTTTTTTCTTGGGCTCTTCTAATAGCTTTTTTCAGGGTCGTAGGGGGGTATCCCCGTCAGAGCAATCTAGATTGAAGTTTCTTAGCTTTGATGAGAAACATGTTCTCATCTGAGCAATTCCTACGGATCTTCAGGTACTGTGTATAGGGGATGGATTTAATAAGAGGTGCTGGGTGAAAACTCGTAGCGTGTAGGATGGTGTTGCCGGCTGTCTCCTTACGGTATAGTGTGCTGGATAGGCGACCATCGGGGTTTTTGAAAATCGTGACGTCAAGGAATGTGATCTTTTGGACATCACATGACATGGTGAATTTGAGGTTCAGGTCATTGGTACCCATGTGTGACAGACTCACCCGGGGTAGAGGCTTTTGGATGGGTCTGAATGTGAGCCTCTTGCCTACAGATTATGGGCCCTGACATTTGGGGTACCCTTGAGGTGTTGTTACTTTGGTTTCGGGTCCTTGTGCCCCAGGACACACAGACACTAGGGACCCTGTATTTGCCATAGTAGCAATAGTGACTGAGTCATACTGTTGGAACTCATACTGTGAGAAGATGCTAATGTCATCAACTCCACTCACCTGTCTGATGCCAGCTATAATGTGTTTAATGTAAATGAGTTTAGTCTGACTTACCACTGGTTCTAAGGGTATTCAACTCATTGTTGTTTGTTCTAATTAACTTTGTGTTGATGTTTATGGTAATGTGTGTTGAATAGTCAATGAGCTAGGAGACGTAGTCACTTAGTCTGGGTAAATGATTTAGTAAACTAGCTCATGTTAATTAGGTTACAGTTGTATTGTTAGAGGAGGTTCCAACGGCATATAAAGTCTTGTAATTTTGATTCTAAATAAAGTTAGTCCATGTTAGCATCTAAGCAAGTGTCACCTTGTTTTGTGCTCAGAGCGATTGGAATATCTGATATCTGTATCCAGACTACAAAGAAGTGGTATTGTGACGGAAGCACTCAAGCTCAGTGTGGGATGTTCCGTGACACCATGGTTGTCATACAGTCATTTAGATCATTTAACGAACCATTCCATATGAAAAAAATATCATCTATAAACCTGTACCAGGTTAGTATACGATCTGTGAAGGGGTTGTCCAAGGACAGAAAGGCGTTCTCCCATTCCCCCAGATACAGGTTGGCATACGATGGGGCACAGCATGTCCCCATCGCTACCTCCTGTATCTGGAGGTAATGGGAGCCATTGAATGCAAAGGCATTGTGTAGTAAGATAAACCTCAATACGCGTAGAATAAATTGGTGCAGAGGTTTCTCATCTTTGTCTGACTGAGAGATGAAACGTCCAACGACCTCTATGCCCTTTTCGTGTGGTATCGAACAATATAACGCTTCCACGTCTACTGTGACTAAAATTGAGTTGGATGGAATACAGATGTCTTCGAGATTTTTTAGCAATTGGGAAGTGTCCCTGATGTATGAGGGTAAATTAGTGACAAGGGGACGTAGTTGTTCTTCAATGTATTTGCTTAAATTCTCAGTGATGCTCCCCCTACCGGAAACAATGGGTCTGCCTGGGTGTATTATTGATGTTCTTGTGAACCTTGGGAAGGCTATAGAACGTAGGAATTTTTGAATGGCTGGTGCGTATGAATTCCCAAGTTTGTTGAGTATTAGTATTATCCAAGTAGGCTTGATCCACTAGAATGAAAAATTCTTTGTCGAACTTCTCTATTGTTGTTCTCGATATAGGTCGATACCATTCTTTGTTTGCAAGGATCTTATTGCACATGGATAGATATTGGGAATTCTGCATAATTACGATGTTTCCCCCTTTGTCCGAGGGTTTTATTGTTCCACAAGAAAGAGGGCTTTATTGTTAGTTGATGTTGATTGCTTAGTGATTCAAGTGCTTTTCTCTGTGTCAGATAGGTTGTCTGGTGACTGATCCCTTTTTAACTTCATAATCTCCCTCGCTGTCATAGCTATAAATGCTTTTAGGTTGGAGTTTGTATTTAAAGAGGGAAATTTATTGGATTTCTTTTTGAGCAGGGATCTCCCTTGAATGCCCCCCGTGGTGGGAGTGGTATGCATCGCTAATAGTGATTCACTGTCGATGTTATCAATGAGATTTTTTTGTTCCTGTTCTTCCAAGAGGGAGACAAGGTCATCAAGTGCTTGATTTTCCTTGGTTGTACGTTCATTGCTCTGTTGTGATTTCGTATATAGACTCTTTAGTATCAATTTACGTGCAAACAGATGCAGATCTTTGACCGTTTCAAAGGTGTCCATATTGTGACGGTGTTAAAATCACCATCAAAGACAACTTGCTAGGCTGTAAAAAGAAAAGGCTTGATCTTCATGAAGAGGCATTTTCTGTCCCACTTTGTCTGGGGCCCATACAGTATATGTTGATCAGGCACAGGTCCTGGCCCTCCATGGAGATGTCTAAGACCATACCTCCCCATTTCTACCTCATAAATCCGGTGACAGGTTATCATGCAAGAAAAAAGTACCGCAACTCCACTTTAAGGCTCAGCCACAAGAGACCAGAAGGAGGGGCCTCGCCTCCACTCCCTCTTCACCAGATGAATATCAGCCAAACTAGACAACCTGGTCTTTTGCAAAAAGAAAATATCAGCATCAATCCTGATGAGCAAAAATAAGGCTACGAGCACTTACTGATTTTATGCTGGTGAAACATTAATGGTCGCCACCTTCAAAGGAGTGGGAACCACCATCAGGATGATTGAGGTACACGTTTCTTGGACTGCTTACCCCTCCTCCCTACTTGAAGACCCTACACGCTTCAATATTCCTTGTGATTCCTCTCTTATAGAAATCAGACTCCTCACTAGAAGAACCCTCAACTCCACCTCAGAAAACACCTCAAATGCATTTGACACACCACCCTCACTGATTCAGGGGCACTGACGTCCTTCCGCCTCCTCTGCCTCTTACCCTTTTCCTTTTAGCCTCCAACTATTCCATATCCTCACTTGACAATTATGATGGCAGAACCCCCTCCTCCCCACCCCCCCCAGGACATCCTCAGCCAAAACCCCCCATTTACTCCTCTCCCCACATTATTCACCCCGACTTCCACATCTTTCACCCTGACTTCCACATCATTCACCTTGCATTCTGCACCAGCCACTCTCATCTCCTTCCTACCCCCTCTCACCATCATCCAACCCATCACCCCTTAGTGTCTTCTGACCCCCAGCTGCACTTCTGCCACGTGGAGGAAGAGGGGTTGGCGCAAGCCACGTAACCATACACACTGGTCCAGCACCCTCCACTGCCTTCACTAACAACAGGTGCAGACACAGACTTGACAACCACACTTTCTGTCACTAACTGGGGAACCACAGACTGGGTTGGCACTGACACCTCAGACGACCTCCCAGACACAGATTTTGACAGGACAGAGACACTAGGATCCCCTGGTACAACCTCTGCCAACCCAGACTCTTCTCTATCCAGATGGAAGAATTCCTCCACTAACTGTGGCTTATTGTGGATAGCCTTAGGGCACTGGCTATAAGGGTGACCAATATCAACATATAATTTACACCTAATAATCTTATAGTCTCTACCCAGATGCCCCAGTTTATGACACAAAAAGCACTTCTGCTCTGTACAGGAAGAAGTGAAATGTCCCTACTCCACATTTATGACACAGCTTAAGTTGACCAGGGTAGAAGATGGTAAGCCTACCCTTAACAATAAAGGCAGAGGAGGTCCAATGCTGGACCATGTTTCCACACACTCTCAAATTCATTGACACCGACCACATTGGGAGAGGTCTCTGATGAGGAGGGTAACATTAGGAATACTGCCTCAAGCTCTTCCGAAAGTGACAACCTTTCAATTGCTGGAACCTTGCCAATGTGCCCCTAACATTGCTAAGTACTTCCACTCTTGTGATATTGTGCCGCTAATACCACAGTTCTTGGAACTGTTAAGCCAAGTACCTTGCCGCTGTTACTTCAAATGTTGTCTGTCTACCTTCAATGTAACCAAATAATGATTGTACTGCTTTTCTTGGTCTCCGTGTGCCATTCTTCCACATTTTGGTACTGAACCACTGGCCCCGCCCACAAATGTCTTTTTTTTGCGATAAGGCACTGCGTTACTTTAACTGACAATTGCGCGGTCGTGCAATGCTGTACCCAAAAAAATTGATGCACTTTTTCCCCACAAATAGAGCTTTCTTTTTTTTATCTATAAACCAAAAAAAGAGTGACAATTACAAAAAAACTATTGTTTATACTTTCTGCTATAAAACATCCAATAAAAAAAAAAAGTAAAAATTTCTTCATCAATTTAGGCCGCACGCGCCCCAGACCCGGAAGTGTCAGATCACATACCAGAGCAGCCGCCCCGCCGCAGTAAATGTACGGTGGGCGGTCTGCAAGTGGTTAAAAATGACCTTTCCTTTTTAATCTCTGGTGCTTTAATTTTCTGTAAAATGCAATATGGCAACCTGGAGATCTTATGGTGTACAGAACGCCCCCAGAAATGAAATTTTCTGCTTGTGTGATTGGCTCACTGATTTTCCCAGAAGTCTACACTAAGTCAGATTTTGGGCATCAGTTGCAACAAAAAATTCATTTTTGGTGAGATACTCCCAAAGGGAAATCATGCCTAATGGGATGCAGACCCTGCCACTGCAAGTGCAGCAGCTGATTGATAATTTTAACATCACTCCCATTCACATTCACTCTGCACAGACAAACAGCTATTTCTTCAGAATAAAAAAGGTAGGAATCTGCAAGTTTGTTAACCACTTGCCGACCGGGGCATAGCAGAATGACGGCTACAAAGCAGATGGCTCATTCTGGGAAGGCGTACAATGATGTTCTCCCAGAATCGTGCCCCCCTGGGGCGCGCACCCGGGAATGTCCGTGAACGCCGGGTCCTCCGGAAACCTGCATCCAATTCGCATAAGTGTGAACCTAGCCTAAAGTTGCAATCATATGATAAATGACTCACTTTCTGTGTGCACAGCTTTAGGCAGATGTTAGTATGAGTAACAGAGACATTGTCTCAATATTTTTTTCTTTGTAGAGTTTGTTGTATTTGTAGATTTATGGGCTTCCACATACAGTTTGGGTCAGAGGCGTAACTAGAACTTTCAGGGTCCCGGTGCAAGAAACCATGAAGGGCCCCTTTCTATCGGTCCGGGGGACCTTTTCTCTGAGCCCAGGGCCTTTCCCTCCAGGCTTGCAGCCCTTCCCACTGCTCCCGGAGCCCTTTACTCCTGCCGCGGGGCCAAATGCAACTCAGGTCACGGCAAGAAAAAAAAAAGGTTTCTGTACTACTTTTCTGTAATTTGAGTACCATAGACTGCAATGTTAAATCACAAAAGTCATAAGTAAGTCACAAGGACATTGCAAGGAAGTTGCAAGCAAGTTGCAAGACTTTGGGGTCGCAGCAGTGTGAACCAAGGCTTACGGTCCCTTTCACATGTTCTGCAGCGGGTCCTCTTCCTGCTGGTTTGAGATCCCCCCACGATGAAGGAACGCCAGGCCCCGCTCGCACAGGTGCGCCACTGGTTTGGGTGTTTATTTTTTTTAATCAACCTTGAAGTCCAGAACAAGTGTTTGCTTCTCGAAAGAGGGCCAAAACACCAGTTGGTGCTTTGCATAGCAAGTGCTTTAAATCATCAGCCTTTTCGAAGCACCAGTGGGTTTTTTGACCTCCCCCTATCCGAGAAGCACATCACCCCCCCTGAGAGTCCACCAGAAGATTCAAAACCTCCAAGACACAGAGAATGTCTCTTGGATAGTGCATTTTCTATTACTTCTGCTGAACCAGATCATTTTAAGGCCAGTGTCTGGGTAGTTTATATTTATTGTCCTCATTTCCAAGCCATTTGCTCAGGAGGTCTATCTCTTCACTACATGACAGCTGTAAGCCTCTGAAAGTGTTTTTGAAAGAAGATCGCCAGGCTCTGTAACTTTCAGGGTGGTCGTTAAACTTTTCAAATCCTTTTGTGACCAATGCCTAGTACACATGGCAGTAGTGTATTAAGGTTTTGTGCTACCCTAGGCCTGACTAAACTAGTGTACCCCCTAATGTAAATATGACCCACCCCTACCTGTCAAGGCCACACCCCTTGCTGTTTAAGACCTGTCCTCAATTTTCACTAGTTCTCAGGGCCTGGGGGGGGGGGGAGGCAATGGATTCTCTTAATTTGCATATATGTCCTCTCACTTCCTGTTTGGCTATGGAGCAGGAAGTGAAGGGAAATCTCTGCAATGGGACAGGGGTGGTAAAAAAATAAACTTTCAGGGGCTATAACCCTCTCTTTATTCTATCCAAAATTTTTTTAAAAAGTGTTGCCTATAGATCTACATTAAGCACAAATTTCTAAAAATTTTATGGAGATGACTAAGAAGATATAACCATGCCAATGGTGCAGCAGAAAACATATAGCAAGCACAGTGAGGAAGGTTTGTGGTCCAGGATGATAGGACAGTCAAAATTAGAAGCGGTGCCCCCCCTACCCCCCCCCGCAGTTGCGGAATGCCGGCCGGCTGCATACCGGAAGCAGTGCGGACGCTTTATGGGGGCGCTAGACTAATTTGCCTCTCAGCCCAGTCTGCCCCATAAAACTGGCGCTACACTAACAGTGTAGCGCAAGCCGGCGGGTGGGACTCTTTTCATGTTGCCCCCCTGCAGTGCCCCCCTGCAGTGCTGCTCTAGGCCTGGGCCTTGTCGGCCTAGGCCAGGATACAGCGTTGACAGCGATGGGCCGAATATTGGGAGACATCGGCCAATGTGTATGTTAGCCAATCCAACAGAAGCTAGCTGTTTGGCCGGCTTCTGTCAGACAAGCATGCTGGAAAAGCAGCAGCCAGCTTCTGATGAGCGCTCTCAGCCAATGGCTGAAAGCACTAATCGGAGTATTCTGGCGGGGGGCTTCCCCCTGTTAGAACAAAACAGCTCAGTGGGGGAGAGCGCTGCACCAGACATCCCAACCTGCAAAAACTCATTTTAGGGAGGTGGCAACCTCATTTCAGGGACGTGGCGCTTCGCGCCCGCAAACGCCCCCCCGCGGCAAAATATTATTTAAATTACTTTCTCAATATTTTTTTGCAGTGCTTCTGGGGAAGTGGGTGGGTGGTTTTTGGCAGTGGACGGTGTCAGTAGTTTTTTTACTTTTAGTAATTGATTTTTTTACATTTTAATTTGTGGGGATTTGGTGAGATGTCAGGGGTTTAAACAGAGCCCTGACATCTCCCCTTTGAGACAGACAAAGGGACTGAGGACACGTTCCCCAGTCCCTTTCTCAGCACTAAAGATGAATGAACAGGAGACAGAGGCTCCTCTCCATTTATAAACTAAGCAGAGTAAACACAGTTTACTCTGCTCAGTAATCACAGGACACTAGGGATGCACCGAATGGGTTTTTTTGGGCCGAAACCAATACCGAAATTAAATCTTCCTTGATCCCGAAAACTGAAACCGATACCAAAACAGCACCAATACCGAAAGTGACTGCTTTTAACCACTTGCTGACCAGCGCACGACGATGTACGTCCAAATTTTGAATGGGGATATCATTGTTATGGCAGCAGCTAGCTGCCATAACCCCGGTATCCCCGTTTTCATTCGGCGGTCGGCTTTCTGATAAAAGTGGTACCTGCGGCGGATTCGCCGCAAGATCACTTTTATCGGTGGTGGGAGAGGGCCCCCCTCCCGCCGCGATCCGGTGCTCTCCACCGCTTACCGGAGCCATCGGTAGCGGCGGAGGCGATCGCGTCCTCCTCTGTTTTTTTTTATTGCATTTTAGTGTAAATATGAGATCTGAGGTCTTTTTGACTCCAGATCTCATATTTAAGAGGTCCTGTCATGCTTTTTTCTATTACAAGAGATGTTTACATTCCTTGTAATAGGAATAAAAGTGACACAATTTATTTATTTTTTTTAAACAGTGTAAAAATAAATAAAATAATGTAAAATAAATAATAAAAATAAAAAAAAATTAAAAAAAACCCCCCGTCCCGACGAGCTCGCGCTCAGAAGCGAATGCATACGTGAGTAGCGCCCGCATATGAATACGGTGGTCAAACCACACATGTGAGGTATCGCCGTGACCGGTAGAGTGAGCGAAATAATTCTAGCCCTAGACCTTCTCTGTACCGCAAAATATGCAACCTGTAGAATTTTTTAAACATCGCCTATGGAGATTTTTGAGGGTAAAAGTTTGACGCCATTCCACGAGCGGGGTCAATTTTGAAGCGTGACATGTTGGGTATCAATTTACTTGGCGTAACATTATATTTCACAATATAAAAAAAAATTGGGCTAACTTTACTGTTGTCTTATTTTTTTATTCAAAAAAGTGATTTTTTTCCAAAAAAAGTGCGCTTTTAAGACTGCTGCGCAAATACGGTGCAAAAAAAAGTATTGCAATGACCGCCATTTTATTCTCTAGGGTGTTAGAAGAAAAACTATATATAATGTTTGGGGGTTCTAAGTAATTTTCTATAAAAAAAACCTGTTTTAAACATGTAAACACCTAAAATCCAAAACGAGGCTGGTCCTTAAGTGGTTAAAAATATTTTTATACAGGAGATGGTCAGAGACTGCAGACATGGTACAGGAGATGGTCAGAGACTGCAGACATGGTACAGGAGATGGTCAGAGACTGCAGACATGGTAACGGACATGGTCAGAGACTGCAGACATTGTACAGGAGATGGTCAGACTGCAGACATAATACAGGAGATGGTCAGACTGCAGACATGGTACAGGAGATGGTCAGAGACTGGGGACATGGTACAGGAGATGGTCAGAGACTGGGGACATGGTACAGGAGATGGTCAGAGACTGAGGATATGGTACAGGAGATGGTCAGAGACTGGGGACATGGTACAGGAGATGGTCAGAGACTGGGGACATGGTCAGAGAGTTAGAGACTGCGGACATGATACAAGAGATCAATACAGCCTCACCAGTGCCCGTCAGATGCAGCCAGCCAGTGTCCCCAGTAGTGCAGCCTGTGTCCCCAGTAGTGCAGCCTGTGTCCCCACTGCAGCCTGTGTCCCCAGTAGTGCAGCCTGTGTCCTCAGTAGTGAAGCCTGTGTCCCCAGTAGTGCAGCCTGTGTCCATATTGCAGCCTGTGTCCCCATTGCAGCCAATGTCCCCAGTAGTGCAGCCTGTGTCCCCATTGCAGCCAATGTCCCCAGTAGTGCAGCCTGTGTCCCCACTGCAGCCTGTGTCCCCAGTAGTGCAGCCTGTGTCCTCAGTAGTGAAGCCTGTGTCCCCAGTAGTGCAGCCTGTGTCCATATTGCAGCCTGTGTCCCCATTGCAGCCAATGTCCCCAGTAGTGCAGCCTGTGTCCCCATTGCAGCCAATGTCCCCAGTAGTGCAGCCTGTGTCCCCATTGCAGCCAATGTCCCCAGTAGTGCAGCCTGTGTCCCCAGTAGTGCAGCCTGTGTTCCCATTGCAGCCAGTGTCCCCAGTAGTGCAGCCTGTGTCCCCATTGTAGCCAATGTCCCCAGTAGTGCAGCCAGTGTTCCCATTGCAGCCAGTGTCCCCATTGCAGCCAGTGTCCCCAGTAGTGCAGCCTGTGTCCCTATTGCAGCCAATGTCCCCAGTAGTGCAGCCAGTGTTCCCATTGCAGCCAGTGTCCCCATTGCAGCCAGTGTCCCCAGTAGTGCAGCCTGTGTCCCTATTGCAGCCAGTGTCCCCAGTAGTGCAGCCAGTGTCCCCAGTAGTGCAGCCTGTGTCCCCATTGCAGCCAGTGTCCCCAGTAGTGCAGCCTGTGTCCCCATTGCAGCCAATGTCCCCAGTAGTGCAGCCTGTGTCCCCAGTAGTGCAGCCTGTGTCCCCATTGCAGCCAGTGTCCCCAGTAGTGCAGCCTGTGTCCCCATTGTAGCCAATGTCCCCAGTAGTGCAGCCTGTGTCCCTATTGCAGCCAGTGTCCCCAGTAGTGCAACCAGTGTTCCCATTGCAGCCAGTGTCCCCATTGCAGCCAGTGTCCCCAGTAGTGCAGCCAGTGTCCCCATTGCAGCCAGTGTCCCCAGTAGTGCAGCCTGTGTCCCCATTGCAGCCAGTGTCCCCATTGCAGTCAGTGTCCCCAGTAGTGCAGCCTGTGTCCCCATTGCAGCCAATGTCCCCAGTAGTGCAGCCTGTGTCCCCAGTAGTGCAGCCTGTGTTCCCATTGCAGCCAGTGTCCCCAGTAGTGCAGCCTGTGTCCCCATTGTAGCCAATGTCCCCAGTAGTGCAGCCAGTGTTCCCATTGCAGCCAGTGTCCCCATTGCAGCCAGTGTCCCCACTGCAGCCAGTGTCCCCAGTAGTGCAGCCTGTGTCCCTATTGCAGCCAGTGTCCCCAGTAGTGCAGCCAGTGTCCCTATTGCAGCCAGTGTCCCCATTGCAGCCTGTGTCCCCATTGCAACCAGTGTCCCCAGTATTGCAGCCTGTGTCCCCATTGCAGCCAGTGTCCCCAGTAGTGCAGCCTGTGTCCCCATTGCAGCCAGTGTCCCCAGTATTGCAGCCTGTGTCCCCATTGCAGCCAGTGTCCCCAGTAGTGCAGCCTGTGTCCCCAGTAGTGCAGCCAGTGTCCCCATTGCAGCCAGTGTCCCCAATAGTGCAGCCTGTGTCCCCATTGCAGCCTGTGTCCCCATTGCAGCCAGTGAAGGGAAAGGAGAGCAACCGCCTGTTTGATTACAGTGCCAGGAACATCACAGCTTTCATTTCAATAGCTGTGTGTTCCCTGCTGCGCGCTGTCACATACAGCCCCTCCCCCTTGTCCGGGCACTTTGATAGACAGATCACCTATCCCATTGGACTATACTGACCACTACACTAACCTACTTGATTTCAACACTGACCAACCTGATTCCTTTACTGACCATTACACACTACACTGACCACTATACTATACTGTCCACTACACTAAGAACTACACTGACCACTATACTGTCCACTACACTATACTGTCCACTACACTGACCTCTGTACTGTCTACTGCACTATACTGTCCACTACACTACACTGAGCACTATACTGTCCACTACACTGACCACTATACTGTCCACTACACTGACCACTATACTATACTGACCACTACACTGACCACTGTACTGTCTACTACACTATACTGTCCACACCACTACACTGAGCACTATACTGTCCACTACACTATATTGTCCACTACACTGACCACTGTACTGTCTACTGCACTATACTGTCCACACCACTACACTGAGCACTATACTGTCCACTACACTGACCACTATACTGTCCACTACACTGACCACTATACTATACTGACCACTACACTGACCACTATACTATACTGTCCACTATACTGTCCACTATACTGTCCACTACACTACACTGACCACTATACTGTCCACTACACTGTCCACTATACTGTCCACTACACTATACTGTCCACTACACTGACCACTATACTGTCCACTACACTATACTGTCCGCTATACTGTCCACTACACTGACCACTACACTACACTGACCACTATATTGTCCACTACACTATACTGTCCACTATACTGCCCACTACACTGTCCACTACACTATACTGACCACTACACTACACTGACCACTATACTGCCCACTATACTACACTGACCACTATACTGTACTGTCCACTACACTGACCACTCTGCTGTCCACTACACTGACCACTATACTGTCCACTACACTATACTGACCACTACACTGTCCACTATACTGTCCACTACACTACACTGACCACTATACTGACCACTACACTATACTGACCACTACACTGTCCACTCCACTACACTGACCGCTATACTGTCCACTACACTATACTGACCACTACACTACACTGAGAACTACACTACACTGACCACTATACTGTCCACTATACTACACTGACCACTATACTGTACTGTCCACTACACTGACCACTCTGCTGTCTACTACACTGACCACTATACTGTCCACTACAATATGCTGACCACTACACTGTCCATTACACTGACCACTACACTATGCTGACCACTACACTGTCCACTACACTGACCACTATATTGTCCACACCACTACACTATACTGTCCACTACACTGACCACAATACTGACCACTATACTACACTGTACTCTCTCTCCCTCCCCAGTCTGTGTCCATCCTTTCCTCACCTTCTTGTCCTGCATTGGTCCGGACTCCTGAGGATAGGAGGAGGAGGAGAAGACAGCGGCCCCAGCGGCTCACACTTTCCAGTGCTTGTCTTCCCCGCACTCCGGCCGCCATGTTCAGTGTTTCCCGGCGCACTGTGATTGGGCTATGGGGGTCATGTGCGGAGGTGGGACTTCAGGAGCAACCGCAATCGCGGACAGGCCAGCCCCACGCTGCATATGACCCCCATACACCCAATCACAGGGCGCCGGACACTGAACATGGCAGCTGGAGTACACAGGAAATTAAAATTAGGAGGAGGCAGTCAGTAGTGACACTACTGGCACGAAATTTCACCCCCTAAATGTCGCGCCCGGGGCCATGGCACCCCCCACGCTACACCACTGCAGCTGATCCCTGCCGCACCGATCCTTCCTGGGAGATCGGGAGGCACTTGCAGGTGTGCGGGAGCCACCGCAGAAATGCGGGAGGCTCCCGCAACTTCCGGGAGACTTGAGATGTCTGCTGTACTAACATTGGATCGTACTGGAGCTGTCAGTTCTTTTTGTTCAACATGCTGGGTTTGAACAGAAAAAATTATTAGTGTGCACCAGGCTTAACTCACGTTGTGCAAAGAACTTGGAAAAGTCTACGGTGGCTTGATTAGCTGGCTTTGTATTGCTATAGTGAAAATGTGGCATGTGATCATACCTTTTTTTAGAGTTTCTGGTTTAACCGAGTCCTTGGCGTACCATTCTGAGGTGAAGGCAGGACCTGGAGGATAATTTGTAGATTCTGATGCCTTGCATGTAAGATGTCTGACGTAAGAGTTTTCACTTTGCTTGGAGTCCTCTTGCTTGCAGATTTGAGACTTGTCGCTGACTTGTAGCATCCTCAGTTTGTCTCCACGACATAGATTTTTTTGCTGCTTGGCCTGGAGTGATGATAGACGTAGTCTGAAGTGCATTGTAGATGATCTTGAGGTTCAGCTTCTGGATCGAGCACGCTGCTGCATCTACTGTATTTACTATTGGGTTATGCAGCTAGTTCTACAGCCTTTGCTTTGGCTACAGCGACTGCTGCTTCTTTCTACACTCTTATGCCCTGTACACACGATAGGGTTTTCCGACAACAAATGTTGGATGTCACCTTGTTGTCGGAAAGTCCGACCGTGTGTATGCTCCATCAAACATTTGTTGGCGGAATTTCCGCCAACAAATGTTTGAGAGCAGGTTCTCAAATTTTCCGACAACAAAACTTGTTGTCGGAAATTCCGAGCGTGTGTACATAAGTCCGACGCAAAAAAGTTTCACACATGCTCAGAATCAAGCAGAAGAGCCGCACTGGCTATTGAACTTCATTTTTCTCGGCTCGTCATACGTGTTGTATGTCACCGCGTTCTTGACGTTCGGAATTTCCGACCAACTTTGTGTGACCGTGTGTATGCAAGACAAGTTTGAGCCAACATCCTTCAGAAAAAACTCCACGGTTTTGTTGTCGGAAAATCCTATTGTGTGTGTACAGGGCATAGGTTTCTCTAGGTCTGCTTCTAGTAGGGCTTTCTGTTTTTTTATGTGCGTTTCTTGTTTAGCAAAGGCTGCTCTAGCAACTCCGCAACGTTTTGCGTAGAGACTGCTGTGTTGCCATATGCAAGTGGCTGCACTGACAGTGTAGCAGACCTCTGTGTAGTTACTGTGTATCCCATTTTCTGGGTAGCTGCTGTATCGCTGGCTGCCCCTGTTTTTAGCAGCCACAGTTTCACTGTTCTGTCCCTGCTACACATTTCCCTGTGTGTAGCTCAACATGCAGCTAAAACCTCCTATTCTGCAATAAGCCAGACTGTGTGTCGTTTTAAAGCTTTATTAAAGAGGAAGTAAACCCTCTGGAAAAAAATAAATAAACACCCTGCAAGACAAATGCATAATGAGCTAGTATGCATAGCATACTAGCTCATTATAAATTACTTACCTGAGATCGAAGCCCCCGAAGCAGTCCTCATTCCCCTCGTCCGTCGCCGCCATATCTCCCGGAGTGACTTCCGGGCCAGTCACAGTGCCGGAGCCGCGATGACGTCACTCTCGCGCATGGCGTCACTAACGGCATGATCGTCGTTAGAAACGGCACGCTCAGTGCGCCGTTGTCTACGACGCATGCACCGTAGACATTGGTGCCTGTCTTTTGCAAATATTTAATCTAGGCTTACCTGTAGGTAAAAGTGGTCTGTAAGGGTTTACAACCACTTTAACAAAACAGGGTGGGTGAAACTATTGAGAAAAAACAAATACAGATACATATAATCAATATATGAAATATACATAAATACAACGAACAAGCTAGGCTGTAGATGGCGATAAGTTATTCTCACCAGCGATGCTGCATTTAGGGGATGCAAACGGATGCAGGTTTTGGTCCAGCGTGTGCTCTGATAGCTGGTTCCTTCTTTCAGTCTCTAAGATGGAGTCTGAACTCCCATGATGCATTAGCTTCCTTTCCTTGAACTAAAGAATGACGGGAAGTTTTATTAAAGGTGAACAGTTATCTAGTTTCTGCAAAACTGTACATTTACCACCGACTCCATCTTGTGGTCAAATCCAATATCGCAGGCAAACAACTTAACAGAAATCCTGCTGAAGGCAGAACAGTCATGTAAGATGTGTGCAAGATTTTATCTCCAACAGTGATAACCTACATTTTGATAATTATTTCAATTTTTGTTCATTGCTCAGGGCCAACTTGGGAAAATGTTGCAATGCTTCGTACTCAATGATCATGACACAGGAGAATACTGTGATCGGACAAACTATTACCTTTGATGCAGAAACAAAAATAAAACAAAACATCACCAAGAGCCTTTACAGTCTGTTCCCGAAGGTGAGTGCTGGCCAAGGAACTGGGTTTTATCCCATTTTTATAAAAACCTATTTCAGGATATCGGGGTCAGCCACATACAATGCAGAGAAATATAACATATGAAGGAAATGTTTGCCTTTCCACTTCAGAAAAAGATATCTAGATCAGGGGTCTTCAAACTACGGCCCTCCAGTTGTTCAGGAACTACAATTCCCATCATTCCGTGTCATGTCTGTGAATGTCAGAGTTTTACAATGCCTCATGGGATGTGCAGTTCCACAACAGCTGGAGGGCCGTAGTTTGAAGATCCCTGATCTAGATGTTAGTTAAGTCATGTTTTCTCGAGGCTGAACCCTGAGCACAGCAAAGACTTTATTTTAAAGTGTACGCAATGGCAAAATGTGTGTCATGTTTATTGCTGTCTCTGTCTCTGTCCCTACTGGAGACATTCACCCACTATAATTGTTCTGGTGACCATTTTCCTTGAGACAGAAAGTAGTTTTATTTTTGGCAAAGACAAAACACCAAAGTGAACAAAAAAGTGTATCTGAACACAAAGTGCACTTAGGATATGTCATATGGTCTCATCCAGAAGAGGATGAACCCTTCCCTGACCCACCTGGGGCAAAAAACTCCTGACTCGGGCAAATCACACTTAGGCCCAACTAGCCAAAAGGCCTAGCAGACCTCACTCCTCTTGGCCAGCCAAAGTCAACCAACGAGTACTAGCTGAGGGGCTCTCCCGAAGGTAGGAGATGAAGGAACCTAAGGGCCACACATTCTCCCCCTAGGCTTTAGGGTAGGTCCAAAAACCCTTATCCTACAATCCAACTGACAAAACAAACATGTAAGTGCAAACTGACGTACACAAAAAGAAAAATAAATAAATGAAAATATAAAAAGGTGCCAGTTCAGGTGCATTGGCTAGACCTAGTTGGATGTTTTAGGAAATTCAAAATGATATAACTAGGGATGAGAGGAAATCTACCAATGGTACTGTTCTGGTGACAACATTGTAGAAATTTCCTTTAACTTCCTGTTGCATCTCTGGGACAGACAATGAAGAGAAAACTCCCTAATGTATTTTTGTATTCAAAAACTTGTGGCACAAAGATAGCCTTCAATCAGCGTTCACACCTGCAGGGAGTAATATCACTGCAACCTAAATGAACTGGCACAAATCCAGGGTCTAATACAAAGTTCTCCAAACTACGACCTGCAGGCCAAATTTGGCCTACTGCAAGGTTTTACCTGGCCCACTGCTGGTCTTACACAGGTCTTCAGGTCAACCTATGGTTTCCATTTCTCCCCAACAGCTACAAATCCACCCTTCAGTCTCCAGTTCAGGCCCCCCTGATTGTGCTGTCATTGTACCATCATTGGTTTCTGGGGCTGCCAGCATCCTAACAACCAGTCATATGCTTGTCCTAGCATTCAAAGGAGAATGGAACTTTCTCTTTCCAAACCTGCTCTGCCTTCTTATGCTGCTACAGCCATACTTCCACCAGGCTCTCCAAACTCCCAGAAGTTCTGCAAGTGTAAGGGTGAACTCTGGTGGGGACTCTCTTCTGAAGGAGGTCTCTTATGGGGACTTCAGTGTAAGATGGGACTCTGATGGGGACACTGATATAAGGGGGAATTTGTTGGGAACCTTGATGTAAGGGAGGACTCTGATGTAAAGGGGATTCTGAAGGGGACTCTGATGTAAGAGGGATGTAAACCTTTACTGAAAAGTCTGCAGAACCCTGGTCTAATATAAGCATCTTTTCCATGTTTATTCATCCTTTCCCCAGAAGTCCCCCTTCCAAAAGCCAATCAGAACCTGTGCAGTGGTCGGTAATGGTGGAATCTTAACCAACAGCTCTTGTGGTGCCCAAATTGACGGGGCTGACTTTGTGTTCAGGTAAGAGTAAAGGTAAAGGTGGAAGAACAGCCTATGAAATGGAGTAATTGGTCCATTGCTCTGTTTGCCATTCTCAGCCTTTACATCTTCTATCCCTTCTCTCTAGGCTGAATTTTCCTCCACTGAACTGGACGGATGACATTGGGGCAAAGACTGATCTTGTCACCTCAAACCCAAGCATCTTAATGAATAAGTATGTGCTGTGATTTTCTTTATATGATATAGAACTGCATATAAACAATGGATATTTATTGATCTGTATTATTATGCATGTGAGGCCTTGAAATGGCAAAAAATTATGGTTCCCAAAACTATCAATAGGCTACATTTTAACCTTTACAGCTCGTCAGTTGAGAAGATATTGTAAATAGTGTCCCTACAATTATTACTCTCACTCAAAGATTTCGCAGAGTCTTCCCTCCCATAATGCATACCACACCCTTTGAGTGTGGTATGGATCTTAAAGAGGTACAAGAAAAAAAAAAAGTGAGGCCCCAGGAAATCTATACAAGACCCTTAATCTGAGCATGCAGCTTGGTTGGCCAGGAAATGGAGGGAATAAACATATGGCCCTCCTTCCTAAACCATACCAGGAGACATGCCCTCAAAATGGTGGGTGACAATGGCGGCTGGTGTTTTTTTGTCTGGGGGCAGCAAGCAACCACCCCCCCGCGGCACCTCAACACCCCCCAGCTGTTTGTCGGTCCACCGGCACTTACCCAATCGGCGGGCACATCGGGGATCATCAGGCACATTGGGCAGGGGGACAGGCTTTGGCAGGCATCTTGCAGCGTCTTCCGCGTCCTTCTGAGATCACGGCGGCTTCTGCCGTGCATCTCCTCCCCTCCTCCTAGGCGTCCAATGCGTCTAACCTTTCAGCCAATCGGGAAACGGGTAACAGACCCACACTTCCTGATTGGCGGAGAGGCGATTCAGTGTTAGAAAAGCAAATATTTGCTTTTTTAACACATCTGGGTGGACTCTGAGACCATCCTATTTTAAGCCTATTAGAGCCTATGGCTCTAATCAGGTGCCTCAAAAAAAAAAAAAACACCCCCGCCGGGCACCGGAATAGAGGGTGACAGCAGCAGCCATGGATAGATTCATGTAATGCATGAATCTATCCATTATGCATATAGAGGGGTGGCAAAGGATAGAGGCCGCCCCTGGTGGGTGCCATGCCTGCAAAGTGCCCTGTCCCCACGTTGATGATGACAAGGTCCTCTTCCCTAAAACTCTCAGTGGTTGAGGGAGTCTGTGGGTAGGGGGCTTATCAGAATTTGGAAGGCCCCTTTAACAATAAAGGGGCACCCAGATACCACCCCCCCCCCCCCCCCATGTGAATGAGTAGGGGATACATAGTACCCCTACTCATTTGCAAAAAAAAATAAGTGCAACCTAGAAAAAAGGATACCAAAACATCTGACAAGTCCTTTATTAAAAAAAAAAAGTCCAGCATTGTAAATCCATTATCAATCACATCATCCAGCGATGCAAATCAACCTCAATCAGGGTGCCTGATGGCCAACGACCTGCCAAAAGAAAACAAATGCTGCCACTCAGACATGTCCCACTTTTTTTGCTTGTCACCCACCAAATGGAAAGTCTGGTGGGTGACAACTGTTATATACAAGGAGTTGGGGTCTCCGGTGATGTCAATGACCATACAACATTACACTATACATAGAGTACATGGTCAATGAAATCACTGGGATCCTGCCCCTTTGCTTACATTGTCAGGGATTCCCGGCTATGTAAGTGAATTGAGCCAGCAAAGTCGCTGGTTGTTACAGAAAATCTGTAAGGTGACCTTACACTGGACCCCCTCACCCCCCCCCCCAGTCCCACTGTACTATAGTCCCGCTATCCTGCTCTGTCAGGAACTGGAACGCCAATTCACTGGTCGAGGGATTTAAAATCACCTTGGCTTAATCTCCTTTCCGTACCTCTCAGCATGTATGGACAAGAGGCATTTTAATTGGTCAGCATCATCAAATTGACAGCACTGACCAATCAGAATCCATCTAGCTCATCCTGTCAGCGCTGCGAGGAGAGGAGAGAATGCCAGGAGGATTGCAAATGGTGAAGTGCCATTCCGGTCCCTGGCAGAGCAGGATTGCGGGACCACATTACAGCGGGACCAGAGGGGGATGGGGGGGTCCAGCGTACGGTCACCTTACAAATTTTCTGTAAAGGTGAACTTACACTTTAAGGACTGTGCCTGTACCCACCAGTGTCCTTAAAGTGATACTAAAAGTCTCGATTTTGTCTTTTTGTTTTTTGAAAAATAAACATTTCATACTTACCTGCTCTGTGTAATGGTTTTTCACAGAGCAGCTCCAATTCTCCTCTTCTCAGGTCCCCCGCCGGTGCTCCTGGCCCCTCCCTCTTGGCCCCTCCCTCTCACCGAGTGCTCCCACAACAAGCAACTTGCTACGGGGGCACCCGAGCCAAGCCGCTGCCCTGTGTGTCCATTCAGACAGGGAGAGGGAGGCTAGGACCTGCCCCCTCTCTCCTCATTGGTCCACTGACTTTTGAGCCAATGGCACCCGCTGTGTGTCCCAGCCAATGAGGAGGGAGATTCCAGGACAACCGATTCTGTCGTGCACATCGCTGGATTTAGAGGGGGCTCAGGTAAGAATTAGGGGGGCTGCTGCACACTGAAGGTTTTTTATCTTAATGCATAGAATGCATTAACCTCTTCCTATCCACGCTATAGCCGAATGACGGCTACAGCGTGGACCTACATTGCCGGAAGGCCGTCAATAGACGTCCTCCCCTTTGCACGCTCCCCATGCGCGCCTCACAGGGGGTCAATGAGACTCGGCTGATTACAGATCGGAGTAAGGGGCTGATCCCGGCCCCTAACCACGTGATCAGCTGTCAGCCAATGACAGCTGATCACGTCATGTAAACAGAAGATCGGTAATCGTTTTTTTTCTCCTCACGCTGACAGCATGAGGAGAAAAAAAAAGCAGATCACCGGCTTCTGTGTAAGGGACATTGGTCCCAAAGAGGAAGAGGCACAGCCACCTCATCTGTGCCCACCAGTGCCGCCTGCCAGTGCCCACAGTGCATATCAGTGCCCACCAATCAGTGCCCACCAGTGTATATCAGTGCCACCTATCAGTGCCCACGAGTGCCATCTATCAATGCCCAACAGTGGTGCCAATCAATGCCCCATCAGTGCCACCTAGCAGTGCTGCCTATCAGTGTTACCTACCAGTGCCCATCAATGCCACCCATCAGTGACCATCATTGCCACCTGTAGAAGAGAACAAGAAGACCTGGACAGCCGCACACCGGAATGGATAAATCCGTCTTTTCAAAGCTATGAGTAAGCACTTGGTGTAAGTGTGAAACGCGTCAACTATTTTTGTACCACCCCACAGTCATGTTTTGTGTACCCCATGATCCTGTATTTTGAATAAAAAGATGGATTTATCCATTCCGGTGTGCGGCTGTCCAGGTCTTCTTGTTCTCTTCTACTTGCATCAGCATTTAGGCAGCACCTGGGGCTCTTCTCTTCCTGGAGGTAATGAGACACAAGCATCCCACATCATCTCGTTTAATTTCTGGACCATCACTGCCACCTATCAGTGCCCATCAGTGCCACCTATCAGTGCCACCAATTAGTGCCCTTCAGTGCCACCTACCAAAGCCCTTAAGTGCCGCCCATCAGTGCCCATCAGTGCCACCCATCAGTGCCACCTCTCAGTAATACCTGTCAGTGCTCACCAGTGCCACCTCTCAGTGCCACCTCTCAGTGACACCTATCAGTGCCCACCAGTGCCGCCTATCAGTGGCCATCAATGCAGCCTATCAGTGCAGCTTCATCAGCGTACATCAATGAAGGAGAAAAATTACCTTTTTTTGCAAAATTTTATAACAAAATATAAATCTGTTTTGTATTTTTTTTTCAAAGTTTTCGGTCTTTTTTCAATTTTTTAACAAAACATAAACCAAGAGGCGATCAAATACCACCAAAAGAAAGCTCTGTTTGTGGGAAAGAAAATAGTAAAAAAAATTCATTTGTGTACAGTGTTGTATGACCGCGCAATTGTCATATAAAAGAGTGACAGCGCTGAAAGCTGAAAATTGGTCTGGTCGGGGGGGGGGGTGTTTAAGTGCCCGGTAAGCAAGAGGTTAAGATAAAAAAAAAAACTTCTGCCTTTACAAGCACTTTAACAACAGGTGGCTGTCATATATGATAGTGTTAGTAATACTGCTATTTATAGATGACGTTCGGCTCTTGCTGTACGAGTTCATGTTCACTGTTTGCCCAAATGCCAAAGTTCAGTCCAAAACATGAGCTTATTCCTATTAATTAGTTCCCACGATCAACAGCTCCATCTGACAGCCAAAATACGGCATGCTTTTCTGAAATATTTCAATGGAAAAAAAACATTCCACTAGATAGAGCCGACGATAACAAGCTTTACTCTGTTAGAGACATTATAGCCAAAATCCATGCAGCATGTGCAAATGTGCTTGACATTCATCCAACTAATATTTTATAAATAGTCTCCTTAGCCATATACCGCAAACCGCCGTCATTGCACGTCGGTACTTTTTTATATAATTTTTTTTTTTATTATTATTATTGCATTTAAGTGTAAATTTGAGATCTGAGGTCTTTTTGACCCCCCCAGATCTCACATTAAAGTGGTCCTGTCATGCTTTTTTTTCTATTACAAGGGATGTTTACATTCCTTGTAATAGGAAAAAAAATGACCCAATTTTTTTTTTTTTTAAAAAAGGACAGTGTAAAAATAAAAACATTAAAAAGTAAAATAAATAGGAAAAAAAAAAATTTCAAGTGCCCCGTCCCGCCGAGCTTGTGCACAGAAGCAAACTCATATGTAATTTGCGCCCGCTAGGGATGAGCTTCGTGTTCGAGTCGAACCCATGTTCGACTCGAACATCGGCTGTTCGATCGTTCGCCGAATTGCGAACGTTATGGGCCGTTCGCGCTAAATTCGTGTGGCGCGTCACGGCCCATAATTCACTGCGGCATCGCAGTGCATTGCTGGCTGATGATTGGCCAAGCATGCACTATGACCCGCATGCTTGGCCAATCACAGCGCTGTCAGTAGAGAGAGCTGTAATTGGCCAAAGCCAGGGTGGCTTTGGCCAATTATGGCTCAGGGGATTTAGTACACACCCCACACTATATAAGGCCGCCTGCACGGCGGCCCTGTGTAGTGTGTGTTCCGGTGTGCTGAGAGATAGAGAGAGAGAGAGACAGTGTCATTTGATTTGAGTTAGATAGATTAGGCAGAACAGTCAGTCAGTTAGCTGCACTTACAGTGTATTGTGTATATATATGCATCCCAGGTGTTGCATATATATATATACACTGTATTCAGTTTAGCTAGATCTGTTCCTGTTATCTTCTATCTAGACTATTTACATTTAATGCAGTGCGTCCTGCTCACAGTGTTCAGCTAGATCCGTTCCTGTTAAATTCCTACTGACCGGCAGGCTTGTCTGGTTACAGTATATAAAGCTACCTGAAGAAAATTACAGGTGTTCTATTTGATCCTATTAGTACCACGGTCAGGCAGCTAGACTATTTACATTTAGTACAGTGCGTCCTGCTCACAGTGTTCAGCTAGATCCGTTCCTGTTATCTTCCTACTGACAGGCAGGCTTGTCTGGTTACAGTATATAAAGCTACCTGAAGAAAATTACAGGTGTTCTATTTGATCCTATTAGTACCACGGTCAGGCAGCTAGACTATTTACATTTAGTACAGTGCGTCCTGCTCACAGTGTACAGCTAGATCCGTTCCTGTTATCTTCCTACTGACAGGCAGGCTTGTCTGGTTACAGTATATAAAGCTACCTGAAGAAAATTACAGGTGTTCTATTTGATCCTATTAGTACCACGGTCAGGCAGCTAGACTATTTACATTTAGTACAGTGCGTCCTGCTCACAGTGTACAGCTAGATCCGTTCCTGTTATCTTCCTACTGACAGGCAGGCTTGTCTGGTTACAGTATATAAAGCTACCTGAAGAAAATTACAGGTGTTCTATTTGATCCTATTAGTACCACGGTCAGGCAGCTAGACTATTTACATTTAGTACAGTGCGTCCTGCTCACAGTGTACAGCTAGATCCGTTCCTGTTATCTTCCTAATGACAGGCAGGCTTGTCTGGTTACAGTATATAAAGCTACCTGAAGAAAATTACAGGTGTTCTATTTGATCCTATTAGTACCACGGTCAGGCAGCTAGACTATTTACATTTAGTACAGTGCGTCCTGCTCACAGTGTTCAGCTAGATCCGTTCCTCTTATCTTCCTACTGACAGGCAGGCTTGTCTGGTTACAGTATATAAAGCTACTTGAAGAAAATTACAGGTGTTCTATCCCAGCTTAGTGCAGCTACAGGCCATTAGTATGTCTGGAAGGCCAAGAAGGAGAGGCAGACAGTCACAAGCCAATAAGAGAGGGCAAGCAGGCTCTGTGTCTAGTGCTGGTCGTGGAGACGGTGCATCCTCATCAGCACGTGGCCATGGGACACGCTTGGCCTTTTTTTCGGCAGCTGGCCATGTTGAGCCGCAACATGCGGAAGACTTGGTCGAGTGGATGACCAAGCCGTCCTCATCCTCCTCATCCTCTCTCACCCATGCCCAGGGTGCTTTGTCTGGCAAAGCAGCGGCCTCTTCCCTCAGCTCAATGTCATCAGTGACTCCTTCCCTAGCTCCACCATGTCCTCATGAGGATTCCCTCGAACTGTTTGACCACAGTGTTGGGTACATGCTCCAGGAGGATGCCCAGCGTTTGGAAGGCTCTGATGACGATACTGAGCTCGATGAAGGCAGTAACATGAGCGCGGACAGAGGGGGTGCCCAAGAAGGACAGCAATCTGGCAGTCATGCTCCCCCTGCTGCAGCATACTGCCAGGTTTGCTCCAGTGATGAGGAGGGAGGGGATGATGAGGTCACTGACTCAACGTGGGTGCCTGATAGGAGAGAGGAGGAGGAGGAGGAGGAGGAGGAGGAGGAGGAGGAGGAGGCGGCAGCACATCACCAACGAGGCAGGATGCCCTCCAGGGGCCAGCCTAAGGGCAGCACATTGACTGCATCACACCCCAAAGCTCCACATGTGCAGGGCGCTGCAGTCTCTGCGCGTTATTCAAAAAGTTCTTTGGTGTGGGCCTTTTTTGAGACGAGTGCATCAGATCGCACCGCTGCTATTTGCAACATATGTCTCAAGCGTATCTCGCGTGGCCAAAATATCTCCCGCTTGGGTACCACATGCTTGACCAGACATATGTTGACCTGCCATGCAGTTCGTTGGCAAGCGTATCTAAAAGACCCACACCAAAGAACAAAGAGGATCTCTCCTTGCTCCTCATCAGCTGAGATTTCCAACCCCACTAGACCTTCAGTCCTCTCTGAGACCTGCAGTGAGAGGAATGAAGGTGTAGAATTAGGTGTGTCACAGCCAAGTACTTGTGGGCAATCTGCTTTTGGTACACCGACGTCAGATTGTACCAGGCAAATTTCCCTGCCCCAGCTGCTGCACCGCCGAAAGAAGTTTGCTCCCAGCCATCCACATGCCCAGCGGTTGAATGCTAGCTTGGCAAAATTGCTAGCACTTCAACTGCTGCCTTTTCAGTTGGTAGACTCTGCCCCCTTCCGTGAGTTTGTGGAATGTGCGGTTCCTCAGTGGCAGGTACCCAAACGCCACTTTTTCTCACGGAAGGCGATTCCGGCTCTCTACCGGCATGTGGAAGGCAATGTCCATGCCTCGCTGGACAGGGCGGTCAGCGGTAAGGTGCATATTACCGCTGACTCATGGTCCAGCAGGCATGGACAGGGACGTTACCTAAGTTTCACGGCGCATTGGGTGACTCTGCTGGCAGCTGGGAAGGATGCAGGACAAGGTGCAGTAGTGTTGGAGGTTGTTCCGCCACCACGCCTCCAAAATGCTGATTGTGACACACCTCTCTCCTCCACCCCCTCCTCTTCTTCTTCCTCCATGGCCTCTTCCTCGGAACCAGCGGTGCTCCGTAGGCGTTCAAGGGGCTACGCAAGTACGCAGGCCAAAAGATGCCATGCGGTGCTTGAGCTGGTGTGCTTGGGGGACAGGAGCCACACTGGGGCAGAGGTTCTGTCAGCTCTGCAGGGGCAGGTTCAGAGGTGGTTGACGCCACGCCAACTTAAGGCAGGAATGGTGGTTTGCGACAATGGCACCAACCTCCTCTCTGCCCTCCGACAGGGACAAATGACCCATGTGCCCTGTTTGGCTCACGTCCTTAACTTGGTGGTGCAGCGGTTCTTGGGCAGGTACCCGGGCTTACAGGATGTCCTGAGGCAGGCCAGGAAAGTCTGTGTGCATTTCCGCCGGTCATATAATGCCAGTGCTCGGCTGACGGACCTCCAAAAGGAGTTTAACCTGCCCAAGAACCGCCTAATCTGTGACATGCCCACCAGGTGGAACTCAACGTTGGCCATGCTGCAGCGGCTGCACACGCAGCAGAGGGCCATAAATGAGTACCTGTGCGACTATGGCACCAGGACAGGGTCAGGGGAGCTTGGTTTTTTTTCCCCACGCCAGTGGGCCATGATCAGGGATGCATGCACTGTCCTGTCACCATTCGAGGAGGCCACGAGGATGGTGAGCAGTGACAGTGCATGCATCAGTGACACTGTCCCCCTTGTCCACCTGTTGGAGCACACGCTGCGTGGAATAATGGACAGGGCACTTGAGGCAGAACAGAGGCAGGAAGAGGAGGACTTCCTTAGCTCTCAAGGCCCCCTTTATCCAGACAGTGTTCCTGCGTGCCCGCCGATCACACAGGAAGAGGACGAGGAGGAAGAGGAGGAGGAGGAAGATTGTGTCAGTATGGAGGTGGAGCCTGGCACTCAGCATCAGCAGCAGTCTTTAAGGGATCAGTCCCAAGAAACACATGGACTTGTACGTGGCTGGGAGGAGGTGGCTGCGGACCATGTCGTTCTTAGTGACCCAGAGGACTCCGGACCGAATGCCTCAGCAAACCTACGCTGCATGGCCTCCCTGATCCTGCAAAGCCTGCGTAAGGATCCTCGTATTCGTGGTATCAAGGAGAAGGACCAATACTGGCTGGCAACCCTCCTTGATCCACGTTACAAGGGTAAGGTTGCGGACCTTATCTTGCCATCGCAGAGGGAGCAGAGGATGAAACATCTTCGGGAGGCCTTGCAGAAAGGTCTGTGCAACGCGTTCCCAGAGACTGGGAGGTTACAAACTCCTGTTTCTGGACAACGTGTTGCTGAGGCTTCGGTCAGTCAAAGAAGGAGCGGTGGAGAAGGTGGCCGTCTGACCGATGCGTTCAGACAATTTTTTGGTCCGCAGCCCCAAGGTATGATCGGTTCCAGCAACCATCGCCAGCGTCTGTTTTACATGGTGCAGGAATACCTAGGGGCAAGATCAGACTTGGACACCTTTCCCACCGAAAATCCTCTGGGTTACTGGGTCTTGAGGATGGATCACTGGCCAGAGCTTGCACAGTATGCAATTGAGCTACTGGCCTGTCCTGCATCCAGCGTTCTTTCGGAACGCACATTCAGTGCTGCTGGAGGCGTGGTAACCGATCACAGGGTGCGTCTGTCCACCGACTCGGTCGATCGGCTGACCTTCATAAAAATGAATGAGTCTTGGATCACCACCAGCTACCAAGCACCTGATGCTGATGTAACCGAATAATTTTTTTTGAAATCTCAGATCCCTTCAAAGACTGCCTATGCTGATGCTGAGTGACTATCCCTGAGTAATTATCCTCTTCCTCCTCAATCATCACGCTGATAGCTTGTTGCAGTGTTGTGGCACCAGCACCAGTGCCTAAGGCCCAATTTTTCTGCCCCTGTCTAACAGGGGCGTGTAATTACAATTTTTGATGCAATACTTTGCAGCAGGGCTCGTTCCTGCGTTCCAACTAGAGTGTCTGTGAGGGGTTGCAGTGTTGTGGCACCAGCACCAGTGCCTAAGGCCCAATTTTTCTGCCCCTGTCTAACAGGGGCGTGTAATTACAATTTTTGAAGCAATAATTTGCAGCAGGGCTCGTTCCTGCGTTCCAACTAGAGTGTCTGTGAGGGGTTGCAGTGTTGTGGCACCAGCACCAGTGCCTAAGGCCCAATTTTTCTGCCCCTGTCTAACAGGGGCGTGTAATTACAATTTTTGAAGCAATAATTTGCAGCAGGGCTCGTTCCTGCGTTCCAACTAGAGTGTCTGTGAGGGGTTGCAGTGTTGTGGCACCAGCACCAGTGCCTAAGGCCTAATTTTTCAGCTCCTGTTCAACAGGGGCATGTAATTACAATTCTTGATCTAATATTTCACAGCAGGGCCCTGTGAGGGCTTACAGTGTTGTGGCCACAGCAACACCTAAGGCCCAAATTTCTGCTGAGTATATAGGGCAGGACCCTACTTTCAAACATCTAACTTACAAACGACTCCTACTTGCAAACGGAAGGAGACAACAGGAAGTGAGATGAAATCTACCCCTAGGAAGGGAAATTCTCTCCTGTAAGAGTTAATATGGGAAAACAAGTTCTCCTTTCCACTGATGCTTTCCAATCCTTGTTCCACAAAAAAACCCAAATTTTCAAAAAACATTTTTCATTGGGACAAAAAAGTGAGGTGAAATCTTCTGAAGAGGAGGAAAGACAGCAAAACAAATGTCACAGGGGTGATAACCCTTCCCTATGTTTTCCAAAAAGCTTAGAAAAGATTTTTTGGCTGGAGCTAAACACGTTAAAAATGTTCAAAATTACAAACAGATTCTACTTAACAACAAACCTACAGTCCCTGTCTTGTTTGCACCGCCTGTATACTGCTGTTCAGAGTATATAGGGCCTGGTGGCCCCACACCTTTCCTTATTTTAATTTGGGTGCGGGGTTCCCCTTAATATCCATACAAGACCCAAAGGGACTGGTAATGGACTGGGGGGTACCCATGCCGTTTGTCTCACTGATTTTCATCCATATTGCCATGACCCGACATGACATTAAACCCGCAAGCAGTTTTAAATGAGATTTTTTCCTTTAAAAATGACATTTGGTGCAGGGACTGTTCTAAACATGGGAAACACGCGTCACTTTACAGGCATACTATAGACACCCCCCAGGTACGATATTTAAAGGAATATTTCACTTTTTTTTTTTTACTTTAAGCATCATTAAAATCACTGCTCCCGAAAAAACGGCCGTTTTTAAAAGTTTTTTTTGCATTGATACATGTCCCCTGGGGTAGGACCCGGGTCCCCAAACCCTTTTTAGGACAATACCATGCAAATTAGCCTTTAAAATGAGCACTTTTGATTTCGAACGTTCGAGTCCCATAGACGTCAATGGGGTTCTAACGTTCGTGCGAACTTTCGGTCCGTTCGCGGGTTCTGGTGCGAACCGAACCGGGGGGTGTTCGGCTCATCCCTAGCGCCCGCATATGAAAACGGTGTTCGAACCACGCAAGTGAGGTATCGCAGCGTTCGTTAGAGCGAGAGCAATAATTCTAGCAAAAGAACTCCTCAGTAACTCAAAACTGGTAACCGGTAGAAATTTTTAAATGTCGCCTATGGAGATTTTTAAGGGTGAAAGTTTGTCGCTATTCCACGAGCGGGCGCAATTTTTGAAGCGTGACATTTTCAATTTACTCGGTGTAACATTATCTTTCACAATATTAAAAAAAAAAAAATTGGGATAACTTTACTGTTGTCTTATTTTTTATTCAAAAAAGTGTATTTTTTCCAAAAAAAAACTTGTGCTTGTAAGACCGCTGCGCAAATACTGTGTGACAGAAAGTATTGCAACGACTGCCATTTTATTCTCTAGGGTGTCTGAAAAAATGTGTGTATATATATATGTATATATATATATATATATATATATATATACACACTGTATAATGTTTGGGGGTTCTAAGTAATTTTCTAGCAAAAAAAAAATAATTTTATTCCAATCTAATTTTATTGTAAATTATTATAAAGACATTAACAAGTTCAAACATGAACAAATTCATACATATATAGATAGCATATTCATTTCATCACACAGATTATGGATACATTTTTACACATCTGCCAAAACACTAAAAGGGAAGGGGTAAAACCCCCCCCGCCCCAAAAAAACAAAAAAAAAAGTAAATAAAAAAAAAGGGGAAAAAAATAGATAAATGGGGGGGGTGAATGGCAACAAATAAGCGTCCTATATTGAAACCTTACTTATCGCATCCATAGTCCTTACTTTCTTTCCCTAGAGGCTTTCTAGTTTCTTGTTGTTTCCCTGTACATCCTCCAAAAAAAAAAAAAAAAGATTTTAACTGATGATCAATGGTTTTAAACAACAAGTTTGAAAAATAGGCCTGGTCCTTATTAATATGTATGTATAGCCAACATTTTTTTTTTTGCCGTGGGAAAAATAGGGAAAGGTTAAAACTTTCAAAGATTTTTTTTTTTTTCTGTGTGTGTGTGCCATTGGAGAAATTTCCCTTCACTTCCTGTTACAGAGATGTGACAGGAAGTGAGGCTGAAATCTCCAAAAATTGAGGGGAGTCTGCCACTTAGACAGTGGAACATTTGTTCCCCACTGGAAGATTTGCTCAAACCTCTTCTTCTGAGGACAACTCTAAAATATTGGATTTCCCTCATTTTCTTTCTTAGTGACAAAATTGTTTTGGGGTAATTTTCCCCAGCAGGGACACCAACAGCAAAAAAAAAAAATACCCGACAGAGGGTCTGTCCATTCCCTGCTGGATTCAAAGAAAAGGTTTTGCCTGTCTTGTGAGTTGATAACTTTCTGCTCTCTCTGCCTGTGCTGTGCATGATTCCCAGCTATCCTGAAGACTAGTGTTGGGCGAATGGTTCGGCCAGAGCATTAGTTCGGGCCGAACATTGGCTGTTGAGCCTCGTTCAGGTAACCCCCGAATCTGCAGGGTGTTCACTCCGCCGAATGCCCTGCAATACACTGCGTGCTACACAATGCATTCTGCGTCCTGATTGGAAAAAGCTTTGCCCAATCAGGGCGCAGTACAAGCTGCTTGTTAAGGACCGAGCCTCTTTCTGAGATTTGTTGTTTACAAGTTAAAAACATTTTTTTTGCTAGAAAATTACTTAGAACCCCCAAACATTATACATTTTTTTTCTAACACCCTAGAGAATAAAATGGAGGTCGTTGCAATACTTTCTATCACACCGTTTTTGCGCAGCGGTCTTACAAGTGCACTTTTTTTTGGGAAAAATACACTTTTTTGAATTAAAAAAATAAGACAACAGTAAAGTTAGCCCAATTTTTTTTATATATTGTGAAAGATAATGTTACGCCGAGTAAATTGATACCCAACATGTCACGCTTCAAAATTGCGCCCGCTCGTGGAATGGCGACAAACTTTTACCCTTAAAAATCTCCATAGGCGACGTTTAAACAATTCTACAGGTTACATGTTTTGAGTTACAGAGGAGGTCTAGGGCTAAAATTATTGCTCCCGTTCAACCGATCACGGCGATACCTCACATGTGTGGTTTGAACACCGTTTTCATATCCGGGTGATACTCACATATGCATTCGCTTCTGCACGCAAGCTTGTCGGGACGGGGAGTGTTTAAATTTTTTTTTATTACTCTTATTTATTTTACCTTTTATTTTTTATTTTTTCACTGTTTTTAAAAAAAAAAAAAATTGTTATACTTTTATTCCTATTACAAGGAATGTAAACATCCCTTGTAATAGAAAAAAGCATGACAGGTCCTCTTAAATGTGAGATCTGGGTTCAAAAAGATCTCATATTTAAAATAAAATGCAATAAAAAATAAATTAAAAAAATTATCATTTAAAAAAATGAAAAAAAATGGCCCTTTAAGAGCTATGGGCGGAAGTGACGTTTTGACGTGGCCTTGGGCCCTCTCCTGCCGCTGATAAAAGTGATCTCGCGGTGAATCCACCGCAGAGACCACTTTTATCTTACACCGGACCGCTCACTGAAAAAGAGGATACCGGGGTTATGGTAGCTAGCTGCTGCCATAACAACGATATCCTCCTTCAAACAGTCGACGTACAACAACGGTGGGCGGTCCGGAAGTGGTTAAGGAGCAGGGCCGGGAAGCCAGCCACGGCGTCCTTAACCACTTCAGCCCCGGAAGGATTTACCCCCTTCCTGACCAGAGCACTTTTTACAATTTGGCACTGCGTCGCTTTAACTGATAATTGCACGGTCATGCAATGCTGTACCCAAATGAAATTTGTGTCCTTTTGTTCCCACAAATAGAGATTTCTTTTGATGGTATTTGATGACCTCTGCGGTTTTCATTTTTTGTGCTATAAACAGAAAAAGACCGAAAATTTTGAAAAAAAACAATATTTTCTACTTTTTGTTATAAAAAAAATCCAACAAACTCAATTTTATTCATGTCTTTGGTAAAAAAAATGTCAATAAGCGTATATTTATTGGTTTGCGCAAAAGTTATAGCGTCTACAAACTAGGGTACATTTTCTGTAATTTACACAGCTTTTAGTTTATGACTGCCTATGTCATTTCATGAGGTGCTAAAATGGCAGGGCAGTACAAACCCCCCCCAAATGACCCAATTTTGGAAAGTAGACACCCCAAGGAAATTGCTGAGAGGCATGTTGAGCCCATTGAATATTATTTTTTTTGTCCCAAGTGATTGAATAATGACAAAAAAAAAAGTTGTCACTAAATGATATATTGCTCACACAGGCCATGGGCATATGTGGAATTGCACCTCAAAATACATTTAGCTGCTTCTCCTGAGTACGGGGATACCACACGTGTGGGACTTTTTGGGAGCCTAGCCGCGTACGGGGCCCCGAAAACCAATCACCGCCTTCAGGATTTCTAAGGGCGTAAATTTTTGATTTCACTCCTCACTACCTATCACAGTTTTGAAGGCCATAAAATGCCAGGACAGTTCAACCCCCACCAAATGACCCCATTTTGAAAAGTAGACACCTCAAGCTATTTGCTGAGAGGCATGTCGAGTCCATGGAATATTTTATATTTTGCCACAAGTTGCGGGAAAACGACAAACTTTTTAAATTTTTTTGCACAAAGTTGTCACTAAATGATATATTGCTCAAACATGCCATGGGCATATGTGGAATTACACCCCAAAATACATTTAGCTGCTTCTCCTGAGTATGGCGATACCACATGTGTGGGACTTTTTGGGAGCCTAGCCGCGTACGGGGCCCCGAAAACCAATCACCGCCTTCAGGATTTCTAAGGGCGTAAATTTTTGATTTTACTCCTCATTGCCTATTAGAGTTTCCAAGGCCATAAAATGCCAAGATGGCACAAACCCCCCCCCAAATGACCCCATTTTGGAAAGTCGACACCCCAAGCTATTTGCTGAGAGGCATGGTGAGTATTTTGCAGCTCTCATTTGTTTTTGAAAATGAAGAAAGAAAAGAAAAATGTATTTTTTTTTTTTCAATTTTCAAAACTTTGTGACAAAAAAAAGCGAGGTCTGCAAAATACTCACCATTAGGGATGAGCTTCGTGTTCGAGTCGAACCCATGTTCGACTCGAACATCGGCTGTTCGATCGTTCGTAGAATTGCGAACGATATGGGCCGTTCGCGCCAAATTCGTGTGGCGCGTCACGGCCCATAATTCACTGCGGCATCGCAGTGCATTGCTGGCTGATGATTGGCCAAGCATGCACTATGACCCGCATGCTTGGCCAATCACAGCGCCGTCAGTAGAGAGAGCCGTAATTGGCCAAAGCCAAGGAGGCTTTGGCCAATTGTGGCTCAGGGGATTTAGTACACGCCCCACACTATATAAGGCCGCCTGCACGGCGGCCCTGTGTAGTGTGTGTTCCGGCGTTCATTGAGGGAGAGAGAGAGACAGACAGTGTCATTTGATTTGAGTTAGATAGATTAGGCAGAACAGTCAGTCAGTTAGCTGCACTTACAGTGTATTGTGTATATATATGCATCCCAGGTGTTGCATATATATATATACACTGTATTCAGTTTAGCTAGAGCCGTTCTTGTTATCTTCCTACTGACAGGCAGGCTTGTCTTGTTACAGTATTTACAGCTACCTGAAGAAAATTACTGGTGTTCCTTTGATCCTATTAGTACCACAGTCAGGCAGCTAGACTATTTACAGTTAGTGCAGTGCGTCCTGCTCACAGTGTTCCGCTAGATCCGTTCCTGTTATCTTCTTACTGACAGGCAGGCTTGTCTTGTTACAGTATTTACAGCTACCTGAAGAAAATTACTGGTGTTCTTTTGATCCTATTAGTACCACAGTCAGGCAGCTAGACTATTTACAGTTAGTGCAGTGCGTCCTGCTCACAGTGTTCCGCTAGATCCGTTCCTGTTATCTTCTTACTGACAGGCAGGCTTGTCTTGTTACAGTATTTACAGCTACCTGAAGAAAATTACTGGTGTTCTTTTGATCCTATTAGTACCACAGTCAGGCAGCTAGACTATTTACAGTTAGTGCAGTGCGTCCTGCTCACAGTGTTCAGCTAAACGTACAAGTTAGTGGGGTGCGTCCTGCTCACAGTGTTCAGCTAAACCTACAAGTTAGTGTGGTGCGTCCACCTCACAGTGTTCAGCTAAACCTACAAGTTAGTGCAGTGCGTCCTGCTCACAGTGTTCAGCTAGATCCGTTCCTGTTATCTTCCTACTGACAGGCAGGCTTGTCTTGTTACAGTATATACAGCTACCTGAAGAAAATTACTGGTCTTCTTTTGATCCTATTAGTACCACAGTCAGGCAGCTAGACTATTTACAGTTAGTGCAGTGCGTCCTGCTCACAGTGTTCAGCTAAACCTACAAAAGTTAGTGGGGTGCATCCTGCTCAGTGTTCAGCTAAACCTTCAAGTTAGTGCGGTGCGTCCTGCTCACAGTGTTCAGCTAGATCCGTTCCTGTTATCTTCTTACTGACAGGCAGGCTTGTCTTGTTACAGTATATACAGCTACCTGAAGAAAATTACTGGTGTTCTTTTGATCCTATTAGTACCACAGTCAGGCAGCTAGACTATTTACAGTTAGTGCAGTGCGTCCTGCTCACAGTTTTCAGCTAAACCTACAAAAGTTAGTGGGGTGCGTCCTGCTCAGTGTTCAGCTAAACCTACAAGTTAGTGGGGTGCGTCCTGCTCACAGTGTTCAGCTAAACCTTCAAGTTAGTGCGGTGCGTCCTGCTCACAGTGTTCAGCTAAACCTACAAGTTAGTGGGGTGCGTCCTGCTCACAGTGTTCAGCTAAACCTACAAGTTAGTGTGGTGCGTCCACCTCACAGTGTTCAGCTAAACCTACAAGTTAGTGCAGTGCGTCCTGCTCACAGTGTTCAGCTAGATCCGTTCCTGTTATCTTCCTACTGACAGGCAGGCTTGTCTTGTTACAGTATATACAGCTACCTGAAGAAAATTACTGGTGTTCTTTTGATCCTATTAGTACCACAGTCAGGCAGCTAGACTATTTACAGTTAGTGCAGTGCGTCCTGCTCACAGTGTTCAGCTAAACCTACAAGTTAGTGGGGTGCGTCCTGCTCACAGTGTTCAGCTAAACCTACAAGTTAGTGTGGTGCGTCCACCTCACAGTGTTCAGCTAAACCTACAAGTTAGTGCAGTGCGTCCTGCTCACAGTGTTCAGCTAGATCCGTTCCTGTTATCTTCTTACTGACAGGCAGGCTTGTCTTGTTACAGTATATACAGCTACCTGAAGAAAATTAATGGTGTTCTTTTGATCCTATTAGTACCACAGTCAGGCAGCTAGACTATTTACAGTTAGTGCAGTGCGTCCTGCTCACAGTGTTCAGCTAAACCTACAAGTTAGTGGGGTGCGTCCTGCTCACAGTGTTCAGCTAAACCTACAAGTTAGTGGGGTTCGTCCTGCTCACAGTGTTCAGCTAAACCTACAAGTTAGTGGGGTGCGTCCTGCTCACAGTGTTCAGCTAAACCTACAAGTTAGTGGGGTGCGTCCTGCTCACAGTGTTCAGCTAAACCTACAAGTTAGTGTGGTGCGTCCACCTCACAGTGTTCAGCTAAACCTACAAGTTAGTGTGGTGCGTCCACCTCACAGTGTTCAGCTAAACCTACAAGTTAGTGGGGTGCGTCCACCTCACAGTGTTCAGCTAAAGCTACCTGTAGAAGGTTGGTGGTGTTCTCATACTACAGGCAGGCAGTTGATTTTGCTAGCTGCAGTATCAGTACATATATATATATATATATATATATATATATATATATATACATATCCCAGCTTAGTGCAGCTACAGGCCATTAGTATGTCTGGAAGGCCAAGAAGGAGAGGCAGACAGTCACAAGCCAATAAGAGAGGGCAAGCAGGCTCTGTGTCTAGTGCTGGTCATGGAGACGGTGCATCCTCATCAGCATGTGGCCGTGGGACACGCTTGGGCTTTTTTTCGGCAGCTGGTCGTGTTGAGCCACAACATGCGGAAGACTTGGTCGAGTGGATGACCAAGCCGTCCTCATCCTCCTCATCCTCTCTCACCCATGCCCAGGGTACTTTGTCTGGCAAAGCAGCGGCCTCTTCCCTCGGCTCAATGTCATCAGTGACTCCTTCCCTAGCCCCACCATGTCCTCCTGAGGAGTCCCTCGAACTGTTTGACCACAGTGTTGGGTACATGCTCCAGGAGGATGCCCAGCGTTTGTAAGGCTCTGATGATGATACTGAGCTCGATGAAGGCAGTAACATGAGCGCAGACAGAGGGGGTGCCCAAGAAGGACAGCAATCTGGCAGTCATGCTCCCCTTGCTGCAGCATACTGCCAGGTTTGCTTCAGTGATGAGGAGGGAGGGGATGATGAGGTCACTGACTCAACGTGGGTGCCTGATAGGAGAGAGGAGGAGGAGGAGGAGGCGGCACATCACCAACGAGGCAGGATGCCCTCCAGGGGCCAGCCTAAGGGCAGCACATTGACTGCATCACACCCCAAAGCTCCACATGTGCAGGGCGCTGCAGTCTCTGCGCATTATTCAAAAAGTTCTTTGGTGTGGGCCTTTTTTGAGACGAGTGCATCAGATCGCACCGCTGCTATTTGCAACATATGTCTCAAGCGTATCTCGCGTGGCCAAAACATCTCCCGCTTGGGTACCACATGCTTGACCAGACATATGTTGACCTGCCATGCAGTTCGTTGGCAAGCGTATCTAAAAGACCCACACCAAAGAACAAAGAGGACCTCTCCTTGCTCCTCATCAGCTGAGATCTCCAACCCCACTATACCTTCAGTCCTCTCTGAGACCTGCACTGAGAGGAATGAAGGTGTAGAATTAGGTGTGTCACAGCCAAGTACTTGTGGGCAATCTGCTTTTGGTACACCGACGTCAGATTGTACCAGGCAAATTTCCCTGCCCCAGCTGCTGCACCGCCGAAAGAAGTTTGCTCCCAGCCATCCACATGCGCAGCGGTTGAATGCTAGCTTGGCAAAATTGCTAGAACTTCAACTGCTGCCTTTTCAGTTGGTAGACTCTGCCCCCTTCCGTGAGTTTGTGGAATGTGCGGTTCCTCAGTGGCAGGTACCTAAACGCCACTTTTTCTCACGGAAGGCGATTCCGGCTCTCTACCGGCATGTGGAAGGCAATGTCCATGCCTCGCTGGACAGGGCGGTCAGCGGTAAGGTGCATATTACCGCTGACTCATGGTCCAGCAGGCATGGACAGGGACGTTACCTAAGTTTCACGGCGCATTGGGTGACTCTGCTGGCAGCTGGGAAGGATGCAGGACAAGGTGCAGTAGTGTTGGAGGTTGTTCCGCCACCACGCCTCCAAAATGCTGATTGTGACACACCTCTCTCCTCCACCCCCTCCTCTTCTTCTTCCTCCATGGCCTCTTCCTCGGAACCAGCGGTGCTCCGTAGTCGTTCAAGGGGCTACGCAAGTACGCAGGCCAAAAGATGCCATGCGGTGCTTGAGCTGGTGTGCTTGGGGGACAGGAGACACACTGGGGCAGAGGTTCTGTCAGCTCTGCAGGGGCAGGTTCAGAGGTGGTTGACGCCACGCCAACTTAAGGCAGGAATGGTGGTTTGCGACAATGGCACCAACCTCCTCTCTGCCCTCCGACAGGGACAAATGACCCATGTGCCCTGTTTGGCTCACGTCCTTAACTTGGTGGTGCAGCGGTTCTTGGGCAGGTACCCGGGCTTACAGGATGTCCTGAGGCAGGCCAGGAAAGTCTGTGTGCATTTCCGCCGGTCATATAATGCCAGTGCTCGGCTGACGGACCTCCAAAAGGAGTTTAACCTGCCCAAGAACTGCCTAATCTGTGACATGCCCACCAGGTGGAACTCAACGTTGGCCATGCTGCAGCGGCTGCACACACAGCAGAGGGCCATCAATGAGTACCTGTGCGACTATGGCACCAGGACAGGGTCAGGGGAGCTTGTTTTTTTTTCCCCACGCCAGTGGGCTATGATCAGGGATGCATGCACTGTCCTGTCACCATTTGAGGAGGCCATGAGGATGGTGAGCAGTGACAGTGCATGCATCAGTGACACTGTCCCCCTTGTCCACCTGTTGGAGCACACGCTGCGTGGAATAATGGACAGGGCACTTGAGGCAGAACAGAGGCAGGAAGAGGAGGACTTCCTTAGCTCTCAAGGCCCCCTTTATCCAGACAGTGTTTCTGCATGCCCGCCGATCACACAGGAAGAGGACGAGGAGGAGGAGAAGGAGGAGGAAGATTGTGTCAGTATGGAGGTGGAGCCTGGCACTCAGCATCAGCAGCAGTCTTTAAGGGATCAGTCCCAAGAAACACATGGACTTGTACGTGGCTGGGAGGAGGTGGCTGCGGACCATGTCGTCCTTAGTGACCCAGAGGACTCCGGACCAAATGCCTCAGCAAACCTATGCTGCATGGCCTCCCTGATCCTGCAAAGCCTGTGTAAGGATCCTCGTATTCGTGGTATCAAGGAGAAGGACCAATACTGGCTGGCAACCCTCCTTGATCCACGTTACAAGGGTAAGGTTGCGGACCTTATCTTGCCATCGAGCAGAGGATGAAACATCTTCGGGAGGCCTTGCAGAAAGGTCTGTGCAACGCGTTCCCAGAGACTGGGAGGTTACAAACTCCTGTTTCTGGACAACGTGTTGCTGAGGCTTCGGTCAGTCAAAGAAGGAGCGTTGGAGAAGGTGGCCGTCTGACCGATGCGTTCAGACAATTTTTTGGTCCGCAGCCCCATCGCCAGCGTCTGTTTTACATGGTGCAGGAATACCTAGGGGCAAGATCAGACTTGGACACCTTTCCCACCGAAAATCCTCTGGGTTACTGGGTCTTGAGGATGGATCACTGGCCAGAGCTTGCACAGTATGCAATTGAGCTACTGGCCTGTCCTGCATCCAGCGTTCTTTCGGAACGCACATTCAGTGCTGCTGGAGGCTTTGTAACCGATCACAGGGTGCGTCTGTCCACCGACTCGGTCGATCGACTGACCTTCATAAAAATGAATCAGTCTTGGATCACCACCAGCTACCAAGCACCTGATGCTGATGTAACCGAATAATTTTTTTAAAAATCTCAGATCCCTTCAAAGACTGCCTATGCTGATGCTGAGTGACTATCCCTGAGTAATTATCCTCTTCCTCCTCAATCATCACGCTGATAGCTTGAAAGAACATTTTTGGTTCTGGGCGCCACCACCAATGCCTAAGGCACAATTTTTCAGCCCCTGTTTAACAGGGGCGTGTGATTACAATTTTTGATGCAATACTTTGCAGCAGGGCTCGTTCCTGCGTTCCAACTAGAGTGTCTGTGAGGGGTTGCAGTGTTGTGGCACCAGCACCAGTGCCTAAGGCCCAATTTTTCTGCCCCTGTTTAACAGGGGCGTGTAATTACAATTTTTGATGCAATACTTTTCAGCAGGGCTCGTTCCTGCGTTCCAACTAGAGTGTCTGTGAGGGGTTGCAGTGTTGTAGCACCAGCACCAGTGCCTAAGGCCCAATTTTTCTGCCCCTGTTTAACAGGGGTGTGTAATTACAATTTTTGATGCAATACTTTGCAGCAGGGCTCGTTCCTGCGTTCCAACTAGAGTGTCTGTGAGGGGTTGCAGTGTTGTGGCATCAGCACCACCACCACCACCACCACCAAAGGCCCAATTTTTCTGCCCCTGTTCAACAGGGGCATGTAATTACAATTCTTGATCTAATATTTCACAGCAGGGCCCATTTCTGCACCCACCAAGAGCGAGTGAGGACTTACAGTGTTGTGGCACCAGCACCACCACCACCAAAGGCCCAGTTTTTCTGCCCCTGTTCAACAGGGGCATGTAATTACAATTCTTGATCTAATATTTCACAGCAGGGCCCTGTGAGGGCTTACGTTGTTTTGGCCACAACAACACCTAAGGGCCAAATTTATTCTGAGTATATAGGGCAGGCCCCTACTTTCAAACATCTAACTTACAAACGACTCCTACTTGCAAACGGAAGGAGACAACAGGAAGTGAGATGAAATCTACCCCTAGGAAGGGAAATTCTCTCCTGTAAGAGTTAATATGGGAAAAACATTTCTCCTTTCCACTGATGCTTTCCAATCCTTGTTCCACAAAAAAAAACAAATTTTCAAAAAACATTTGTCATTGGGACAAAAAGTGAGGTGACATCTTCTAAAGAGGAGGAAAGACAGCAAAACAAATGTCACAGGGGTGATAACCCTTCCCTATGTTTTCCAAAAAGCTTAAAAAAGATTTTTTGGCTGGAGCTAAACACGTTAAAAATGTACCCGTTCAAAATGACAAACAGATTCTACTTAACAACAAACCTACAGTCCCTGTCTTGTTTGCACCGCCTGTATACTGCTGTTCAGAGTATATAGAGCCTTGTGGCCCCACACCTTTCCTTATTTTAATTTGGGTGCGGGGTTCCCCTTAATATCCATACAAGACCCAAAGGGCCTGGTAATGGACTGGGGGGTACCCATGCCGTTTGTCTCACTGATTTTCATCCATATTGCCAGGACCCGACATTACATTAAACCCGCAAGCAGTTTTAAATGAGATTTTTTCCTTTAAAAATGACATTTGGTGCAGGGACTGTTCTAAACACGGGAAACACGCGCCACTTTACAGGCATACTATAGACACCCCCCAGGTACGATATTTAAAGGAATATTTCACTTTTTTTTTTTACTTTAACCATCATTAAAATCACTGCTCCCGAAAAAACGGCCGTTTTTAAAAGTTTTTTTTGCATTGATACATGTCCCCTGGGGTAGGACCCGGGTCCCCAAATCCTTTTTAGGACAATACCATGCACTTTAGCCTTTAAAATGAGCACTTTTGATTTTGAACGTTCGAGTCCCATAGACGTCAATGGGGTTCTAACGTTCATGTGAATTTTCGGTCCGTTCGCAGGTTCTGGTGCGAACCGAACCGGGGGTGTTCGGCTCATCCCTACTCACCATACCTCTCAGCAAATAGCTTGGGGTGTCTACTTTCCAAAAGGGGTCATTTGGGGGGGGGGGGGTTGTGCCACCTGGGCATTCCATGGCCTCCGAAACTGTGATAGGCAGTGAGGAGTGAAATCCAAAATTTACACCCTTAGAAACCCTGAAGGCGGTGCTTGGTTTTTGGGGTCCCGTACGCGGCTAGGCTCCCAAAAAGTCTCACACATGTGGTATCCCCGTACTCAGGAGAAGCAGCAGAATGTATTTTGGGGTGTAATTTCACATATTCCCATGGCATGTTTGAGCAATATATCATTTAGTGACAACTTTGTGCAAAAAAAAGAAAATTTGTCTTTTTCCCGCAACTTGTGTCACAATATAAAATATTCCATAGACTCGACATGCCTCTCAGCAAATAGCTTGGGATGTCTACTTTCCAAAATGGGGTCATTTGGGGGGTTTTTAACTGTCCTGGCATTTTATGCACAACATTTAGATGCTTATGTCACACATCACCCATTCTTCTAACCACTTGAAGACAAAGCCCTTTCTCGGGGGGGTGATGGGGGGTGTAATGTGTGCCTGGTGTGTTTTACTGTGTGTGTGTAGTGTTTGTGCACTCACATCGATGTCTCCTCTTCTCGGCGCAGGAACGGAAAATACCGAGCCGAGGAGCGATGACATCACTTCTTCTGCCGCTGTTTACTAGCAGCAGCAGAGGAAGAATCTCATTTGTGGGGAGCGATTGCGAGGGGGTGGCCACGAATGAGTGGTCTCCCCCTCAGCCTGGATCGCTCCCCTAACGAAGCAGACCGCCCTGGGCACCATTGGGGGGGGGGGCGATGCACCCCCTGCCTGCAGGAGGCAGGTCACGTACCAGGTACGTGATTTTGCCTGCCTGTGCCATTCTGCCGCAGTATATCTGCGTTAGGCGGTCGGCAAGTGGTTAACAACGGATGAGTCATCAGCTGTCAATGGGCTTCCCCGCTGACAACATATTTAGGTTGAAAAAAGACACAAGTCCATCTAGTTCAACCAAAAAAAAATCATACAATCCCATATACACAATTCTTCACCCACAGTCGATCAAGAGGAAGGGGAAAAACCCCAGTAAGCATGATCCAATTTGCTACAGCAGGGAAAAAAAATCCTTCCTGATCCCCCAAGAGTCAATCGGATTTTCCATGAATCAACTTTACCTATAAATGTCAGTACCCAATTATATTATGTACATGTAGGAAAGAATCCAGGCCTTTCTTAAAGAAATCTACAGAGCTTCCCAGAACCACCTCTGGAGGGAGTCTATTCCACATTTTCACAGCTCTAATGCCGCGTACACACGATCGAAATTCGGCCAGCAAAAGACCAAGCTTTTGGTCGGAAAATGCGACCGTGTTTATGCTCCATCGGAGACGAATTCCAGCCAGCAAAAGATTGAGAGCATGTTCTCAATTTTTCGGTTGGAAAAAGTTCCTATCTGAAAATGCGATAGTCTGTAGAAATTCCGATGCGCAAAATTCCTACGCATGCTCGGAAACAATTTGACGCATGCTCAGAAGCATTGAACTTCATTTTCTCGGCTCGCCGTAGTGTTGTACCTCAACGCGGTCTTGACGGTCGAAAGTCCAGAGAACTTTTGTGTGACTGTGAGTATGAAAGACAAGCTTGATCGGAATCCCGTCGGAAAAGCCATCATATCTTTTTCCGACCAAAATCCCGATCGTGTGTACGCGGCATTACTGTGAAGAAACCTTTCCGTATTTGGAGATAAAATCTTTTTTGCGCTAGACGTAAAGAGTGTCCCCTTGTCCCCTGTGATGACCTTTAAGTGAATAACTCAAAACCAGGTTCTCGATATGGACCCCTTATGTATTTGAACATGTTGATCATAACCCCCCCTTAATCTCCTCTTCTCAAGAGAGAATAAATTCAGTTTCTCTAATCTTTCCTCATAGCTGAGCTCCTCCATACCTCTTATCAGTCTGATTGCCCTTCTCTGCACTTTCTCCAGTTCCCCGATATCCTTTTTGAGAACTGGAGCCCAAAACTGAACTGCATATTCCAGATGAGGTCTTACTAATGATTTGTACAGGGGGTCAAAATGATATCTCTCTCTCTGGAGTCCATACCACTCTTAATACAAGAAAGGACTTTGAACACTTGGGAAACCGCAGCTTGGCATTGCATGTTATTATTGAGCTTATGATCTACCAAAACCCCAGATCCTTCTCCACCATTGATTCCCCCTGTTGTACTCCCCCTAGTATGTATGATGCATATTCTTAGCCCCCAAGTGCATAACTTTACATTTATCAACATTAAACCTCATTTGCCACACAGTTGCCCAATTGGACAGTGCATTGAGGTTGGCTTGTAAATTGGAGACATCCTGTAAGGACATTATTCCACTGCATAGCTTGGTGTCATCTGCAAAGACAGAAATTGTACTTTTAATCCCAGACCCAATATCATTTATAATGCTATTAAAAAGTAAGGGTCCCAGCACTGAACCTTGGGGTACACCACTGATAACCTTAGACCATTCAGAGTAATGCCATGTACACACGACCAGACTTTCGAAGGACTGAATCACATCGGACTTTTCAATGGACTTTTGACGGACTTCCGACAGACTTCTGTCGAATCGGACTTGTCTACACACAATCACACCAAAGTCCAACGGATTCGAACGTGATGACGTACAACCGGACTAGAATAAGGAAGTTCATAGCCAGTAGCCAATAGCTGCCCTAGCGTTGGTTTTCGTCTGTCGGACTAGCATACAGACGAATGGATTTTTCGACTGGACTCAAATCCGTCAGAAAGATTTGAAACATGTTCTAAATCTAAAGTCCGTCACATTTGCGACAGAAAAGGTCCACTGCAGGTCCGATGAAGCCCACACAAGATCAAATTGTCCGACGGATTCATTCCGTCGGACAAGTTTGATCGAAAAGTCCGGCCGTGTGTATACGGCATAAGAATTATTAAAGGGGTTGTAAAGGTAATTTTTTTAATGTTTAAAAATAACAAACATGTTATACTTACCTTCACTGTGCAGCTCGTTCTGCACAGAGTGGCCCCGAACCTGCTTTTCTGGGGTCCCTCGGCGGCTGTTTCAGCTCCTCCCCGCAAGAACTATCCACCTTAATGCGAGCTCCCTCGCATGGTGGTTAGTTCTTGCGGGCGTGCTCCCGTGATACAGCCGGCGGCTATAGCCGCTCACTGTATCACTCGGCCCCGCGCCGCGTCATCGGATGTGATTGACAGCAGCGCGAGCCAATGGCTGCGCTGCTTTCAATCCATCCACTGCAGCCAATCAGCGACCAGGCTGAGCTGCAATAGAGATGACGGGAACAAGCAGCGGAGATTCGAGGTGTCAGGTAAGTAAAACGGGGGGGCTGGAGGCGGCGGTATTGTAAAAGTTTTTTCACCTTAATGCATATAATGCATTAAGGTGAAAACATTTTTACCTTTACAACCCCTTTAACCACTAGGGATGAGCTTCGAGTTCAAGTTGAACTCATGTTCGAGTCAAACATCGGCTGTTCGCCAGTTCGCCGAACAGCGAACAATTTGGGGTGCTTGCGGCAAATTCGAAAGCCGCAGAACACCCTTTAAAAATCCATGGGAGAAATCAAAAGTGCTAATTTTAAAGGCTTATATGAATGGTATTGTCATAAAAAGTGTTTGGGGACCTGGGTCCTGCCCCAGGGGACATGTATCAATGCAAAAAAAAGTTTTAAAAACATCCGTTTTTTCGGGAGCAGTGATTTTAATAATGCTTAGTGAAACAAAAAAAGTGTAATATTCCTTTAAATTTCGTACCTGGGGGGTGTCTGTAGCATGCCTGTAAAGGGGCGCATGTTTCCCATGTTTAGAACAGTCAGACAGCAAAATTACATTTCAAAGGAAAAAAAGTCATTTAAAACTACTCGCTGCTATTAATGAATTGCCGGTCCGAAAATACACATAAAAGTTCATTGATAAAAACGGCATGGGAACCCCCCACAGGGGAACCCCCGAACCAAAATTTAAAAAAAAATGACGTGGGGTCCCCCTAAATTCCATACCAGCCCTTCAGGTCTGGTGTTGATATTTAGGGGAACCCCGGCCAAAATTTTTTTAAAAATGGCGTGGTGTCCCCCCAAAAATCCATACCAGACCCTTATCCGAGCACGCAACCTGGCAGGCCGCAGGAAAAGAGGGGGGGACGAGAGACCCCCCCCTCCTTAACCGTACCAGGCCACATGCCCTCAACATTGGGAGGGTGCTTTGGGGCAGCCCCCCAAAACAACTTGTCCCCATGTTGATGGGGACAAGGGTCTCATCCCCACAACCCTTGCCCGGTGGTTGTGGGGGTCTGCGGGCAGGGGGCTTATCAGAATCTGGAAGCCCCCTTTAACAAGGGGACCCCCAGATCCCGCCCCCCCGTGTGAAATGATAAGGGGGTACTTTGTACCCCTACAATTTCACAGAAAAAGTGTCAAAAATGTTAAAAATGACAAGAGACAGTTTTTGACAATTCCTTTATTTAAATGCTTCTTCTTTCTTCTATCTTCCTTCAGTTCCTTCCTCCATCTTCTTCTTCTTCCAGACCTGAAGGGCCTGGTATGGAATTTAAGGGGACCCCCCACGTAATTTTTTTTTAAAAATTTTGGTTCGGGGTTCCCCTGTGGGGAATTCCCATGCCGTTTTTATCAATGAACTTCTATGTGTATTGTTGTACCGGCAGTTCATTAATAGCGAGTAGTTTTAAATTACTTTTTTTCCTTTAAAATGTCATTTTGCTGTCAGACTGTTCTAAACTTGGGAAACATGCGCCCCTTTACAGGCATACTATAGACACCCCCTAGGTATGAAATTTAAAGGAATATTACACTTTTATTGTTCACTTTAAGCATTATTAAAATCACTGCTCCCGAAAAAACGGTCGTTTTTAAAACTTTATTTTGCATTGATCCATGTCCCCTGGGGCAGGACCCAGGTCCCCAAACACTTTTTATGACAATAACTTGCATATTAACCTTTAAAATTGGCACTTTTGATTTCTTCTATAGACTTTTAAAGGGTGTTCCCCAAATTGTTCGCTATTCGGCGAACGGGCGAACAGCCAATGTTCGAGTCGAACTCATGTTCGACCTGAACAGACAGCCCATCCCTAGTGCTGAGTCCAAATCCGTCAAATGACAATAACTTGCATATAAGCCTTTAAAATTAGCACTTTTGATTATTCATGTTTGTGTCCCATAGACTTTAACGGTGTTCGCGTGTTCGAACAAACTTTTTGCCTGTTCGCATGTTCTGGTGTGAACCGAACAGGAGGGTGTTCGGCTCATCCCTATTAACCACTACTCTCTGAATTTGTTTTTTTAGCCAGTTTTCTATACATTTAAAAACTGATATTTCCAAGCCTGTAGACTTTACCTTACACATTAGCCGTGTGTGAGGAACTGTGTCAAACGCTTTTGCAAAGTCCAAGTATACCACGTCCACAGCCACCCCTCTGTCCAAGGTTTTACTTACCTCCTCATAAAAGAAAATCAGGTTTGTTTGACAACTTCTGTCTTTCATGAATCCATGCTGTCTGTTGCTTAAAATATTTTTTTCCAGCAAGAACTCGTCTGTGAGGTCATTTATTAAACTCTCCAGTATCTTCCCGACTATAGAAGTTAAACTAACAGGTCTATAGTTACTTGGTAAAGACTTTGATCCCTTTTTAAATATGGGCACCACATTGACTTTTTGCCATTCCAGTGGTACCATTCCAGTCATTAACAAGTCCCTAAAAATGAGAAACAACGTCTTTGAAATGACAGAGCTCAACTCTTTTAGGATCCTTGGGTGGATGCCATCTGGTCCAGGTGCTTTATCTACCTTAAGACCCCTTTCACACTGGGGCGCTTTGCAGGCACTATAACGCTAAAAATAGCGCCTGCAAAGCGCCCTGAAAGAGCCGCTGCTGTCTCTCCAATGTGAAAGCCCTGAGGGCTTTCACACTGGAGTGGTGCACTGGCAGGACCCTAAAAAAAGTCCTGCTAGCAGCATCTTTGGAGTGGTGAAGGAGCGGTGTATACACTGCTCCTGCCCATTGAAAGCAATGGTGCAGCATGGCTATACTGCTGGCATAGCGCTGCTGCAGCAGTGCTTTGCGGTGGTTTTAACCCTTTCTCGGCTGCTAGCGGAGCGAGTAAAAGCGCCCCGCTAGTGGCCGATTAGTGCAGTGACATTGATAGTAAAGCGCTGCTAAGAATAGCGGAGTTTTACTGTCTACACAACCACCGCCCCAGTGTGAAAGGGGCCTTATTTTGTCTAAATATTTCTGGACCATATCACTTTGGAGCCATTGTGGATCATTTGGGGCTGTGCCAATACCACCCCCATTATGGACATTAGCTGGCAGCTGAATAATAAAAAAAAAAAAAAAAATTTTCCTGTAAAAATAGTAAAAAAAAACAGCCCTTCAGGTCTGGTATGGATTTTGAGTGGAATCCCACGTAGCCTGGGGGGGAAGCGAGCACCCCCTTCTTAACCATACCAGGCCACATGGCCTCAATATAGGGGGAGGAAGTGCTCTGCCCCCCCACCTCAAGGCACCTTGTCCCCATGTTGATGGGGACAAGGGTCTCTTCTCCACAACCCTGGGCTTTTTTTCTCTATTGAAGGCTACAAGGAGAAAAGGAGAGAAGCTGGGTTCTTTAATTCTGTCCTATTGCAACAATGCTATCGTAAGTGAGCGTTATCACCCTAAGACAGGAAGTGTGTTACTGGCAGGACCACCAGGTGAAAATGAGAAAAAAACCTAAATATTAACATTAAATGCATCCACCACATCTAGATATTGGCAAACTGCTAAATACTGAAATTTTTTTTCGAGTTTATATACACTTCAATTATATCTCCTTTACTAGGTTCAGCAGTCTCACAGAGAAGAGGAAACCATTTATTATGATGGTGCAGGAGTACAGCTCTCCTTTGATCCTCCTGCCTGCGTTCTCTTATTCAGCAAATACAGAGGTCTCCCTTCGGGTGCTCTACACCATTGAGGACTTTGATTTGAACAGCAAGGTTGTCTTCTTCAACCCGGAATATCTCAAAAACCTGTCTGCTTACTGGAAAAGCATGGGACTCAAGTTTGGTCGTCTTTCTTCTGGACTTATGGTGGTGAGCATAGCAATGGAGGTTTGCGATAAAGTCACTCTCTTTGGCTTTTGGCCTTTTTCCAAAGACCTGAATGGCGTTCCAATCCTTCATCACTATTATGACAACGTTCCACCAAAACCTGGCATCCACGCAATGCCTGATGAATTTTATAAGTACCTACAAATGCACATTCAAGGTTCTCTACGTCTGAACCTGGAACATTGCTAAATGTTTTGTGTAGTACATCAAAACCCAGAAAGGTGTATCCATCCATTGAACAGTGGAAAAATTGAAAGCCAAAATAATGTATAATGATTTGCACGGGTTTAAATGGTGGAACCATTAAAATGAAGGAAATATCCCTACCTGACAAGAAAGGAGAAATTTCAAATAGACTTTGATGATATCAAGTGATCTTCAAACCTTGGGTTTCTTAACGATGGAGACCAACTTCTGTTCCTGAAGTCTCTCCATCCCACATCCTGATTCTCATCAATTTTCCACAACTCTGATAAGCTGCCTTATGCTAAAGCTGGCCATAGATGGAACGAAATTCATTGCGGTTCAGCAGGAACTGCTTTGTCATGGCCCAGATCTAATACTGCAAACTCTGTTGTGTCTGTCAATGTCTCTTCTTGCTGAACAACCTGGAATGCTCCACAGCTCCTCGGACAATTCCTTGAATGATCCTGCATTGAACCTTGTTTGTCTTGAACCTTGAACTCTTTGCTCCTCCCATGAACTTCCTATTAAAGCCATGCCTTTGCACTTCCTGTTCGCCAGCTTATTGTGCTCCATTCAGCCAATAACTCCCTCTTGTCGGTACTGCTGCCATCTGTATCTTTGCTATCACTCGTTAATGACCCTTGGCTTGTTCCTTGACTACGCTTCTGCTTGATCCCAACCTGTAATCATTTGTTACTGACCTTTGGCTTATTTGCTGACTATGCTTCTGCTTACCCCTACCTGCTATATCTGCTACTGGACCCTGAAACCTGGCGATCCTGAGGCCCGCGAGTTGGTACTATCACGCAACAAAACCCATCTCTACCATCAGGAGTTCTGGTGAACGCCAGTTAGTACTTAGACTCTGCACCTCAGGTGAACCCACATCATCTGCCAGGGTGACCTACTTATCCAGGTGGTTGATGGGTGCCTCTCTCCAAGCCTAACTCAAGCTAATGTCATATGGGCAGGCTGATTGTACTGAAGTTGATCTATCAATCGGCTTCAGTACAACCAGGCTGTCATTTGTTTGCATGCGATCACTGCTCTGGGTAGAGCCAGCAGCAGTGATCATTGTATTCTGTTGGCGGGGCAACCTCCCGCTGTCGGAATACAAAATTGCAGCAGCAAGGATTCCACTATCAACACCAACCATGTAGATGGGGGAATCTAGCACTTTTTGTTCCTTCAATCCATGGTTGAATAAAGAGAATATCATAATGTAGGGCCAGCCCAATGCACAAGGACCAGAGGGTCCTTGCACGGCAATAACTTCTCTGCAGGATGTGGAAATCTTGCAAAAAGATGGGGTGGGCGGGCAACTACATGGCAAATGAGGTTTAATGTAGAAAAATTTAAAATAATGCATTTGGGTGGCAAAAATATGAATGCAATCTATACACTGGGGAGAGAACCTCTGGGGGAATCTAGGATGGAAAAGGACCTGGGGATCCTAGTAGATGATAGGCTCAGCAATGGCATGCAATGCCAAGCTGCTGCTAACAAAGCAAACAGAATATTGGCATGCATTAAAAAGGGGATCAACTCCAGACATAAAACGATAATTCTCCCGCACTACAAGACTCTGGTCCAGCCGCACCTAGAGTATGCTGTCCAGTTCTGGGCACCAATCCTCAGGAAGGATGCACTGGAAATGGAGCAACTACAGAGAAGGGCAACTAAGCTAATAAAGGGTCTGGAGGATATTAGTTATGACGAAAGGTTGCAAACACTGAACTTATTCTCTATGGAGAAGAGAGGCTTGAGAGGGGATGTGATTTCAATTTATAAATACCGTACTGGTGACCCCACAATAGGAATAAACCTTTTTCGCTGAAGGGAGTTTAACAAGACACGTGGCCACTCATTAAAATTAGAAGAAAAGAGGATTAACTTTGAACTACGTAGAGGCTTCTTTACTGTAAGAGCGGCAAGGATGTGGAATTCCCTTCCACAGGCGGTGGTCTCAGCGGAGGGCATCAAATAGTTTCAAGAAACTATTAGATAAGCACCTGAACGACCACAACATACAGGGATATACAATGTAATACTGACATATAATCACACACATAGGTTGGACTTGATGGACTTGTGTCTTTTTTCAACCTCACCTACTATGTAACTATGTAAGGGTGGGGGGCTGACCCAAGCTTGCGTTTAAGAACAAAAGTTGGTATTTGAAAAACTAAGCAGAATAGAAACTAGAAGCCATCTAAAGGTGTATGTAATTATTTATTTTATTTTTTTCTTTAATATAATTTGTTCAGCATATGACCTATTAAAACAATCCACATACTGAATTCATACTAAATCATGAGCACTCAGAAAGACTGGACATAAATGGGGCAATTTTCATGTAGTCATAGAATGTTCCATGAATGGTTTTCATCTCAATGGTCACAAATGACTGAAGGACATTGTCAATCGCAATGTTGGGGTAATTGGCTATTGTATCTATCATCATCTTTCAAAGTAGTTATAGAATGCATTACCTTTTCTAAAATGAGTGCCTTTTGAGCCATGTCATCCATTGTTTGTACCTTGAACAGCCCATTTACCAAGCAGACTGCGTTTGCCTTGTGCACCAAATTTACAGGAATTTCTTGACAATGACTGGTTTCCAAAAACTTGAGAAAGTTTGGATTTTCATCTTCCCCTGTTACCTGCCACCAATAATGTATTTTTGTATCTTGAAGGACAGAATATTTATTGAATTTTCCCAAAATCAAGTTCCCCCTAGTATGTATTATATGTACAAAATCGTTTGAATGATATTAAAGAAAAACTTTTTGCAAAATGTTTAACATTTGTGTAAATGTCAACAGTTTAAAGCAGACCTGTCATGCAGACAATAATGCTGAACTCTCCTTATTTATTACTGGTACTTATTAGGGATGGGCGAACGGTTTGGCCCCAAGCTTGAGTTCGGGCCAAACATTTGGCTGTTCCATCGTTTGCCGAACACCCGAATTTGCAGGGTGTTCGCCCCCAAGAAGAGCGCTGCACAGTGCATTCTGTGCCCCGATTGGGCAAAGCCTTGCCCAATCAGGGCGCAGTGTAAGCTGGTTGTTAAGGAGTAGGGTCGAGAAGCTGGCCACGGCATCCTTAACAACCGATGAGTCATCAACTGTCAACGGGTTTCCCAGATGACAGCAGAATAAAAAAAAAAAGTAAAGAAAAAAATGCCAAAATTGAAAAAAAAAAAAAAACCAGTGTGGGGGTTCCCCCCAAAATCCATACCAGACTCTTATCTGAGCATGCATGCAGCCTGGCAGGTTAGAAAAGGGGAGGGAACGAGCGAGCGCCCACCCCCTCCTGAACCATACCAGGCCACATGCCCTCAACACGGGGGGGCGGGTGTTTTGGGGAAAAGCACATTGTCCCTGTGTTGATGGGGACAAGGGCCTCTTCCCGACAACCCTGGGCTATTGTTGTCAGGGTCTGTGGGTGAGGGGGTTTATCGGAATTTGGAATCCCCCTTTAACAAGGGGGCCCCCCAGATCTTGCCCCCCAATGTGAATGGGTATCAGGTACAACTTACCCCTACCCATTCACCAAAAAAGTGTCAAAAAGTAATAACAGTAGTGATATGGTATATAGCAGATAACTTAAACGTGATATAATCCTGGTGTATCAATTAGCGTAATCAGGTAAATAAACTGCAATTGAATAAAATAAGCATATCAATTCACATCGCCAAGTGAGTAAAGTTAATGAAAACGTGTTACACATACAACTTGATAAATCCTGCTATCAATGTAGCAAAGCAAAAAACAAGACCAAATAAAATTGGATAGCAGGTGTGACAAATCAATACAATTCAGTGAAAGGTAAAGAAAAAATATATAAACCAAAAGCCTGTATATAAAATAGTACTACGATGGATAAAGAAGCAGCAAACAAACGTCCGTGTGAAGTTGTAATCAATAAATTCCGCCACCAGGAAGCACAAGTGCTAAAAATGACAATCTTCAATGGTGGCACCTATGTGTCTGCAAGCAGCTCACCTTACTGCCGTAAGGTATACGGCATGAGTTGGTCACAAATGCAGATAGGGAAAGTAGATGTAAAATATAGTAGTCCCCTCTTAGCTGTATTAAATTGCTTGAATGGTCTCAGTGGCAGATATTTACATATAACAAAACATGGAAAAGATAAAGTTCATAGCATAACTCTGTGAGATAGACGCAATGGGGTAAGGGCAGGTCGAAAAGTGATACACTCACTTTTAGAAGGGGAGCATAGGCATCAATCCACGAATGCCGCGTTCGTAAGCCCCTTGCGTATGGTCCTTAGTCTGCTCTTACTCTGAGGCATTGTGCAATAGGAACTCGATGGGTGGTAATTTCGGATATAAAAAGAGAGATGCTCATAGCAGAATCCCGCATAGAGAACGATTTATTGTGATAAAAATCATAAAACAAACTCACATATGTAAATGACACGAAATGTAAACATCCACGAGCGCCAAGCTCGTCTCCTGCAGTCAAACTGTGGATATAACTAGTGCTCCAATCCCGACGCGTGTTGCCACGTCACATGACTTCATCAGGGGATGACACTGGGTAGGAAACATGTCTTTAAATAGTCTGCTTGATTAAGCACCCGGCAGGCCATTTTGTTGTAGCCCGCCATTGAACTAAATGGCGCCCGCGTCAGCACAGTCCGTCGGCCATTTTGCATTGGTCTCTTGCACGGAGGTAGGTTTACACGTGATATTTATACATGGAATAGGCAGAGCCACGGTCAGCAACCATTTTATAGTAGTCCAACATGACAATGAAGAGTAACAGCTTGCCGAAAAAGGGGGAAGAAAATGAAAGGGTAATTTTTCAGTTGTCCGTGGCACACAAATATTGCTGACAGCGAGTTTGTACAACATGTTAGGAGAGAAAAAATAAAATCGGAATAAATGAAAAGGGAGCCCTAGGAACATCACAGTGACTAGGAGGATACAGCGAAACAGATGGACTGCCTCTATTAGCAGAGATAGCAATGTAAACACATAGAATAGATAAAATACAAACGATGTATAGATAAAAGCTAACATAAACAAGGTAGACAAATACATAAAATTATTAAAAAAAAAATTACATGATGGTGAGTGGTAATATAGTAAGAAACTTAAAAGAGGAGAGGACACCTAACCAGTGTGTGTGAATGTGACTTAGAAGTCGCTAAGAAAGCAATTTAAGTCAAAGTCAATATTGAGCCCTTTAGGGGCAAAAGTGTCCATAGAAAATATCCACTTGGACTCCAATTGGCTGAGAGTCCTCACCTTATGGCCTCCACTCCATGGTCTGGTGTATGGTACAATCCCCCAAAACTTGAGGTGAGTGGGATTTTTATTGTGGTATTTAGCAAAGTGCCTAGACACACTATGTTTCTCAAAGCCATTTTGGATATTTTGGACAGCACTTTTGATTTCTCCCATAGACTTTTATATATATATATATATATATGTGTATTTTTGTCTTTATAGACATACTATATATATTTTCTTGCCCCCTTTTTTATATACATTTTTTTATATATATATTTTCTATATATTTTAATAAAGTCCCCTTTTAACCCGGTACTTATGACAGTTGATATTTTGTTTATATCACCATGTCATTGAGTATTTTTTATATGCGTTTTATATTCCGTCATTTATTTCATGCTTTCTATGACCGCTTTTATAAGTTGCCTAGTTGTACAAACTCGCTGTCAGCAATATTTGTGTGCCACGGACAACTGAAAAATGGCCCCTTCATTTTCTTCCACCTTTTTAAGCTGTTACTATTCATTGTCACGTTGGGCTACTATAAAATCGTTGCTGAACATGGCTCTGCCTACTCCATGTATAAACATCACATGAAAGCCTGCCTCTGTGCAAGAGACCAGTGCAAAATAGCCCACAGACTGTGTTAATGCGGACGCCATTCATTTCAATGGCGGGCTACAACATAATGGCCAGCGGGCGCTTAATCAAGCAGACTATTTAAAGACATGTTTCCTACCTAGTGTCATCCTCTGATGAAGTCACGTGACATGACGACACGCGTTGGGATTGGAGCACTAGGTATATCCACAGTTTGACTGCAGGAGACAAGCTCGGCACTTGTGGATGTTTACATTTCATGTCATTTACATATGTGAGTTTGTTTTATGATCACAATAAATCGTTCTCTATGCGGGATTCTGCTATGAGCATCTCTCTTTTTATATCCGAAATTACCACCCATCGAGTTCCTATTGCACAACGCCTCGGAGTAATAGCAGACTAAGCACCATACGCAAGGGGCTTACGAACTCGGCGTTCCTGGATTGACGCCTATGCTCCCCTTCTAAAAGTGAGTGTATCACTTTTCGATCTGCCCTTACCCCATTGCGTCTATCTCACAGAGTTATGCTATGAACTTTATCTTTTCCATGTTTTGTTATATGTACATATCTGCCACTGAGACCATTCAAGCAATTTAATACAGCTAAGAGGGGACTACTATATTTTACATCTACTTTCCCTATCTGCATTTGTGACTAACTCATGCCGTATACCTTACAGCAGTAAGGTGACCTGCTTGCAGACACATAGGTGCCACCATTGAAGATTGTCGTTTTTAGCACTTGTGCTTCCTGGTGGCGGAATTTATTGATTACAACTTCACACGGACATTTGTTTGCTGCTTCTTTATCCATCATAGCACTATTTTATATACAGACTTTTGGTTTATATATTTTTTCTTTACCTGTCACTGGATTGTATTGATTTGTCACACCTGCTATCCAATTTTATTTGGTCTTGTTTTTTGCTTTGCTACATTGATAGCGGGACTTATCAAGTTGTATGTGTAACACGTTTTCATTATCTTTACTCACTTGACGATGTGAATTGATTTGCTTATTTTATTCAATTGCAGTTTAAAAAAAAATAGTGTCCCTTGATGTAAATCCATCATCAATCACGACGCCTGCCGAACCTGAAAAATAGAAGAAAATAAAAATGTTCTCGCCTCCTGGGAGGTCTCCCACCGTATGCCCACTCTGCACTTTGATATTTCTTATATAGGCAAGGGGCTATGTCACCCGGTGGCACGGCTCCGGTCTGACTTCACATATATATTATACATTTACATCAGTCCCTGCCCTCAAGGAGCTTACAATCTAAGGTCTCTAACTCACATTCATACACTTACTTGGGCTAATTTAGACAGGAGCCAATTAACCTACCAGTATGTCTTTGGAGTGTGGAAGGAAACCCATGCAGGCACATAGAGAACATGCAAACTCCAGGCAGGTAGTGCCATTGTTGTGATTCAAACCAATGACCCCAGTGCTGCCAGGTGGAAGTGCTAACCACTTGGCCACTGTGTTAGTAAAATTGACAGTTTTCCATTTCAAAATTTCACCATATTGCATTGGAGTCAATGGGGTAGGCAAAATTTACTTTTATGAATTAAAGACATACTATGAATGGAGGATAGGAAAAAACACGGGACTTTTAACCACTTGCCGACCGCCTAACGTATATATACGTCGGCAGAATGGCACGGGCAGGCAGAATCACGTACCTGTACGTGATCTGCCTCCCGCGGGCGGGGGGTCCGATCGGACCCCCCCCCGGTGCCACCGGCGGTCGGCATCTGACTAGGAGCGTCGGGAGGCGAGGGGGAGACCATCCGATCGTGGCCCCCCCCTCGCGATCGCTCCCAGCCAATAGGAATCCTCCCCTGCCTGTGTGTAGTTTCACACAGGCAGAGGATGTGATGTCATCTCTCCTCGGTCTGGCAGTTTCCGTCCCAGCGCCGAGGAGAGAAGACATGTAAGTGCACACAACACACACACACACAGTAGAACATGCCAGGCATACCTTACACCCCCGATCCCCCCCCGATCGCCCCCCGATCCCCCCCCCGATCACCCCCCCCCCTGTCACAAACTGACATTAGCAGTATTTTTTTTTTTTTTTTCTGATTACTGCATAGTGTCAGTTTGTGACAGTTACAGTGTTGGGACAGTGAATATTACCCCCCTTTAGGTCTAGGATACCCCCCTAACCCCCCCTAATAAAGTTTTAACCCCTTGATCACCCCCTGTCACCAGTGTCACTAAGCGATCATTTTTCTGATCGCTGTATTAGTGTCGCTGGTGACGCTAGTTAGGAACGTAAATATTTAGGTTCGCCGTCAGCGTTTTATAGCGTCAGAGACCCCCATATACTATCTAATAAAGGTTTTAACCCCTTGATTGCCCCCTAGTTAACCCTTTCACCACTGATCACCGTATAACTGTTACGAGTGACGCTGGTTAGTTCGTTTATTTTTTATAGTGTCAGGGCACCTGCCGTTTATTACCAAATAAAGGTTTAGCCCCCTGATCGCCCGGTGGTGATATGCGTCGCCCCAGGCAGCGTCAGATTAGCGCCAGTACCGCTAACACCCACGCACGCAGCATACGCCTCCCTTAGTGGTATAGTATCTGTACGGATCAATATCTGATCCAATCAGATCTATACTAGCGTCCCCAGCAGTTTAGGGTTCCCGAAAACGCAGTGTTAGCGGGATCAGCCCAGATACCTGCTAGCACCTGCGTTTTGCCCCTCCGCCCGGCCCACCCAAGTGCAGTATCGATCGATCACTGTCACTTACAAAACACTAAACGCATAACTGCAGCGTTCGCATAGTCAGGCCTGATCCCTGCGATCGCTAACAGTTTTTTTGGTAGCGTTTTGGTGAACTGGCAAGCACCAGCCCCAGGCAGCGTCAGGTTAGTGCCAGTAGCACTAACACCCACGCACGCAGCATACGCCTCCCTTAGTGCTATAGTATCTGATCGGATCAATATCTGATCCGATCAGATCTATACTAGCGTCCCCAGCAGTTTAGGGTTCCCACAAACGCAGTGTTAGCGGGATCAGCCCAGATACCTGCTAGCACCTGCGTTTTGCCCCTCCGCCCGGCCCAGCCCAGCCCACCCAAGTGCAGTATCGATCGATCACTGACACTTACAAAACACTAAACGCATAACTGCAGCGTTCGCAGAGTCAGGCCTGATTCCTGCGATCGCTAACAGTTTTTTTGGTAGCGTTTTGGTGAACTGGCAAGCACCAGCCCCAGGCAGCGTCAGGTTAGCACCAGTACCGCTAACACCCACGCACGCAGCATACGCCTCCCTTAGTGGTATAGTATCTGAACTGATCAATATCTGATCCGATCAGATCTATACTAGCGTCCCCAGCAGTTTAGGGTTCCCACAAACGCAGTGTTAGCGGGATCAGCCCAGATACCTGCTAGCACCTGCGTTTTGCCCCTCCGCCCGGCCCAGCCCAGCCCACCCAAGTGCAGTATCGATCGATCACTGACACTTACAAAACACTAAACGCATAACTGCAGCGTTCGCAGAGTCAGGCCTGATCCCTGCGATCGCTAACAGTTTTTTTGGTAGCGTTTTGGTGAACTGGCAAGCACCAGCGGCCTAGTACACCCCGGTCGTAGTCAAACCAGCACTGCAGTAACACTTGGTGACGTGGCGAGTCCCATAAGTGCAGTTCAAGCTGGTGAGGTGGCAAGCACAAGTAGTGTCCCACTGCCACCAAGAAGACAAACACAGGCCCGTCGTGCCCATAGTGCCCTTCCTGCTGCATTCGCCAATCCTAATTGGGAACCCACCGCTTCTGCAGCGCCCGTACTTCCCCCATTCACATCCCCAACCAAATGCAGTCGGCTGCATGAGAGGCATTTTCTTTATGTCCTCCCGAGTACCCCTACCCAACGAACCCCCAAAAAAGATGTTGTGTCTGCAGCAAACGCGGATATAGACGTGACACCCGCTATTATTGTCCTTCCTGTCCTGACAATCCTGGTCTTTGCATTGGTGAATGTTTTGAACGCTACCATACAATAGTTGAGTATTAGCGTAGGGTACAGCATTGCACAGACTAGGGCACACTTTCACAGGGTCTCCCAAGATGCCATCGCATTTTGAGAGACCCGAACCTGGAACCGGTTACAGTTATAAAAGTTAGTTACAAAAAAAAGTGTAAAAAAAAAAAAAAAAAAAAACATACAAAAATATAAAATAAAAAAAAAATAGTTGTCGTTTTATTGTTCTTTCTCTCTCTATTCTCTCTCTCTATTGTTCTGTTCTTTTTTACTGTATTCTATTCTGCAATGTTTTATTGTTATTATGTTTTATCATGTTTGCTTTTCAGGTATGCAATTTTTTATACCTTACCGTTTACTGTGCTTTATTGTTAACCATTTTTTTGTCTTCAGGTACGCCATTCACGACTTTGAGTGGTTATACCAGAATGATGCCTGCAGGTTTAGGTATCATCTTGGTATCATTCTTTTCAGCCAGCGGTCGGCTTTCATGTAAAAGCAATCCTAGCGGCTAATTAGCCTCTAGACTGCTTTTACAAGCAGTGGGAGGGAATGCCCCCCCCCCCCCCAACGTCTTCCGTGTTTTTCTCTGGCTCTCCTGTCTCAACAGGGAACCTGAAAATGCAGCCGGTGATTCAGCCAGCTGACCATAGAGCTGATCAGAGACCAGAGTGGCTCCAAACATCTCTATGGCCTAAGAAACCGGAAGCTACGAGCATTTTATGACTTAGATTTCGCCGGATGTAAACAGCGCCATTGGGAAATTGGGAAAGCATTTTATCACACCGATCTTGGTGTGGTCAGATGCTTTGAGGGCAGAGGAGAAATCTAGGGTCTAATAGACCCCAATTTTTGCAAAAAAGAGTACCTGTCACTACCTATTGCTATGATAGGGGATATTTACATTCCCTGAGATAACAATAAAAATGATTAAAAAAAAAAAAAAATGAAAGGAACAGTTTAAAAATAAGATAAAAAAATAATAATAATAAAGAAAAAAAAAAAAAAAAAAAAAAAAAGCACCCCTATCCCCCCTGCTCTCGCGCTTAGGCGAACGCAAGCGTCGGTCTGGCGTCAAATGTAAACAGCAATTGCACCATGCATGTGAGGTATCGCCGCGAAGGTCAGATCGAGGGCAGTAAGTTTAGCAGTAGACCTCCTCTGTAAATCTAAAGTGGTAACCTGTAAAGGCTTTTAAAGGCTTTTAAAAATGTATTTAGTTTGTCGCCACTGCACGTTTGTGCGCAATTTTAAAGCATGTCATGTTTGGTATCCATGTACTCGGCCTAAGATCATCTTTTTTATTTCATCAAACATTTGGGCAATATAGTGTGTTTTAGTGCATTAAAATGTAAAAAAGTGTGTTTTTTCCCCAAAAAATGCGTTTGAAAAATCGCTGCGCAAATACTGTGTGAAAAAAAAAAATGAAACACCCACCATTTTAATCTGTAGGGCATTTGCTTTAAAAAAAATATATAATGTTTGGGGGTTCAAAGTAATTTTCTTGCAAAAAAAAATTATTTTTTTATGTAAACAATAAGTGTCAGAAAGGGCTTTGTCTTCAAGTGGTTAGAAGAGTGGGTGATGTGTGACATAAGCTTCTAGATGTTGTGCATAAAATGCCAGGACAGTTCAAAACCCCCCCAAATGACCCCATTTTGGAAAGTAGACACCCCAAGCTATTTTCTGAGAGTCATGTTGAGTCCATGGAATAATTTATATTGTGACACAAGTTGCGGGAAAGAGACAATTTTTTATTTTTTTTATTTTTTTTTGCGCAAAGTTGTCACTAAATGATATATTGCTCAAACATGCCATGGGAATATGTGAAATTACACCCCAAAATACATTCTGCTGCTTCTCCTGAGTACGGGGATACCACATGTGTGAGACTTTTTGGGAGCCTAGCCGCGTACGGGACCCTGAAAACCAAGCACCGCCTTCAGGCTTTCTAAGGCCGTAAATTTTTGATTTCACTCTTCACTGCCTATCACAGTTTCGGAGGCCATGGAATGCCCAGGTTGCAAAAAACCCCCCCAAATGACCCCATTTTGGAAAGTAGACACCCCAAGCTATTTGATGAGAGGTATAGTGAGTATTTTGCAGACCTCACTTTTTGTCACAAAGTTTTGAAAATTGAAAAAAGAAAAAAAAAAATTTTTTTTCTCGTCTTTCTTTATTTTCAAAAACAAATGAGAGCTGCAAAATACTCACCATGCCTCTCAGCAAATAGCTTGGGGTGTCTACTTTCCAAAATGGGGTCATTTGGGGGGGGTTTGTGCCACCTGGGCATTCCATGGCCTCCGAAACTGTGATAGGCAGTGAGGAGTAAAATCAAAAATGTACGCCCTTAGAAATCCTGAAGGTGGTGATTGGTTTTCGGGGTCCCGTACGCGGCTAGGCTCCCAAAAAGTCCCACACATGTGGTATCCCCATACTCAGGAGAAGCAGCTAAATGTATTTTGGGGTGCAATTCCACATATGCCCATGGCCTGTGTGAGCAATATATCATTTAGTGACAACTTTGTGCAAAAAAAAAAAAAAAAAATTTGTCACTTTCCCGCAACTTGTGTCAAAATATAAAACATTCCATGGACTCAACATGCCTCAAAGCAAATAGCTTGGGGTGTCTTCTTTCCAAAATGGGGTCATTTGGGGGGGTTTTATGTCATCTGGGCATTTTATGGCCTTCAAAACTGTGATAGGTAGTGAGGAGTAAAATCAAAAATGTACGCCCTTAGAAATCCTGAAGGCAGTGATTGGTTTTCGGGGCCCCGTACGCGGCTAGGCTCCCAAAAAGTCCCACACATGTGGTATCCCCATACTCAGGAGAAGCAGCAGAATGTATTTTGGGGTGCAATTCCACATATGCCCATGGCCTGTGTGAGCAATATATCATTTAGTGACAACTTTTTGTAATTTTTTTTTTTTTTTTTTTTTTTGTCATTATTCAATCACTTGGGACAAAAAAAATGAATATTCAATGGGCTCAACATGCCTCTCAGCAAATTCCTTGGGGTGTCTACTTTCCAAAATGGGGTCATTTGTGGGGGTTTTGTACTGCCCTGCCATTTTAGCACCTCAAGAAACGACATAGGCAGTCATAAATTAAAGGCTGTGTAAATTCCAGAAAATGTACCCTAGTTTGTAGACGCTATAACTTTTGCGCAAACCAATAAATATACACTTATTGACATTTTTTTTACCAAAGACATGTGGCCGAATACATTTTGGCCTAAATGTATGACTAAAATTGAGTTTATTGGATTTTTTCTAGAACAAAAAGTAGAAAATATCATTTTTTTTCAAAATTTTCGGTCTTTTTCCGTGTATAGCGCAAAAAATAAAAACGGCAGAGGTGATCAAATACTATCAAAAGAAAGCTCTATTTGTGGGAAGAAAAGGACGCAAATTTCGTTTGGGTACAGCATTGCATGACCGCGCAATTAGCAGTTAAAGCGACGCAGTGCCGAATTGTAAAAAGTGCTCTGGTCAGGAAGGGGGTAAAACCTTCCGGGGCTGAAGTGGTTAAGATGCCACAATAAAGTTACTACATTTTCTATAGATAAAATGTAAACATATTTTATTTGTAACAGTTTGAAATTAATAAAATTCTGTCATATCAACATGCAATTCATACAACGGTGCAGTCACTTCAGCTCTACATGTTTCGCCCCAATAAGCTTTTTCAAGAGACTCGAGTGCTGCATGGAATTGATACTATAAGTGAAAAAGACATATATGAATAATTACAAAATGCTGAATTCAACACATTTTGTAATTATTCATATATGTCTTTTTCACTTCTAGTATCAATTCCATGCAGCACTCTTGAGTCTCCTGAAGGAGCTCATTGGGGCAAAACATGTAGTAAGCTGAAGTGACTGCATCGTTGTATGAATTGCATGTTGATATGACAAAGAATTGTATTAATTTTAAACTGTTACAAATAAAATATGTTTACATTTTATTTATAGAAAATGTAGTAACTTTATTGTGGCACCTTAAAAGTCCAGTGTTTTTTCCTTTCCTTTTGCAGATAATTGGGATGTGGTGCCTATTTTGGCCCTTCACTGCCCTAAACCTTTGATGTATGAATGGAGGATGGCTGCATGAATAAAAGACGAACCTCATCCATTCATAGAGTGTTTTTTTTTATTGATGGAAGGTATAGTACAGTTTCTATGAAAGGAGGTGGGGACAGAAAGTGTGGGCAGAGACGTTACTCTTGATTGATGCTAGGGATGGGCTAAACAGACCCCTGTTCAGTTCGCACCAGAACTTCTGAATACCGCGAAAGTTCGGACCTGAATAATGAACCCTATTAAAGGGGTGGACGTGTCCCCATTTGCGTTAACAGGGTCACGGGTGTGCCAGGAGGAGGCGGTGCGTGCATTTAGGATGGTCAGGAAGGATGGGGCAGGGCCATTCTTGAGGCATGAGGATGGGTCTTATTTGTCCAAATTTCAATTTACCCGTATTTATCGGCGTATAACACGCACAGGCGTATAACACGCACATTCATTTTAAGAGGGAAGTTTCAGGAAAAAAAAACTACATTTTAAATAAGAAACTTTGAAGCAAAATAAGAGTCAGTGCCCATCTGCAGCCTGACCATTGCCATCAATGCAGCCTGATCAATGCCCATCTGCAGCCTCACAAGTGCCATCAATGCAGCAGCCTCATCATTGCCATCAATGCAGCAGCCTCACCATTGTCATCAATGCAGCAGCCTCACCATTGTCATCAATGCAGCAGCCTCACCATTGTCATCAATGCAGCAGCCTCACCATTGTCATCAATGCAGCAGCCTCACCATTGCCATCAATGCAGCAGCCTCACCATTGCCTTCAATGCAGCAGCCTCACCATTGCCATCAGTGCAGCCTGATCGAACAGAACAGTGGTCCAATGGCGGCCCAGGAGACGGGGCTTCCTATTACAGAGGCCGCCAAGTAAACCGGAGATTCTCACTGAATGTAATCTGACGGCGCTCATCCCACCCCGCTCCCTGTCCCCTCTGAGGCAGCTAAAATTGAAGTATTGGCGTATAGCACACACACGCTATTTGCACCCGATTTTTATGGTAAAAAAGTGAATGTTATACGCCAATAAATACAGTATATCGATTTTTAGAAAATGTTTAAAAAGGGCTGGGTTGGACCAGGCGGAGTACGCTTCACACTCCTTTTGCATAGGGGCAGCTACAGAAGCTGGCAGATGCAGCTTGGATGAGGCTGCTGTTCGCAGAATTGCGAGATGGGAGTCCAGGAGATTCCGGTCATATATTAGACCTAACTTGGTTGTGGAATAAAATGAATAATGGGGGGTTTGAGTGTGGTTTAACTGTTTGTACTATTATAGGTCACTCCTATGTTTGTTGGGGGGCCAGGAGAGGTGACGTACATCCAGATGGCAGACAATTGGGGATTTCCAGGGGGAGAACCAAAAATGTTCTTTCATTTGCCTTTTTCTGTCACTTTTTAAATAGCTTTTTTTTTCTTTTCTTTTTTTTTCTCTGGTTCCTTCAGTCTATCAATTAAGGGGGGGGGGGGTTAATTGCTCACAGGTGCCTATTTAACTGGGTGTAGGACTCAGTCTGAGCATGCTCAGTCTGAGGCTGTGGAACTCGGTGTAAGTGGAGCTGGTATAAGTGGGAGTTAAAAACCAGAGTTTAAAACAAGAGGTTATAACAGGGGTCATAGTACCTGTGTAGTGTGAGTATCTGAGTGTTGTCTGAGTAGTGTGTGTGGATTGTTAGTACTTGTGTACTGTGTACTGTATACTTGAGTATTGTGAGTGCACGTAGGTCTGCGACTGTTCTGCGATTGCACGTAGGTCTGTGAGTACCTGTGTATTGTCTTGTTGTGTACCTGTGTATTGTCTTGAGTATTAGTGCCAGGAAGCTAGCTGTTAATTTGGACAGGGTAAAATCCCCAAATCCTCACTAAATTTAATAGGTACGATGCCCGGCGGGTGTGGAGAGGCGACTCTTTGTACATCTTGCCGCATGTATGCGTTCCTTGATCATCCGATCGAGGGCGAATACTGCTGTGCAAAATGTAAGCACATTGTTTCCCTGGAAGCCCAGGTTCTGAATCTGGGGAAGCAACTGTCAGCACTGAGAAGTCCCTCCATACTAAAGGTGAGCCAGGAATGTACATGGCAGGTGCCGGTAGGGGCCAGCACAGAGGCGGGTGGAGACAAAGAGGTGCAGGCACTAGCAAAGAGTAGATGGGTGACAGTCAGGAGGGGTAGAGGGGGAAGTGCCAGAGAGGCCGATCCAGGACTGGAGCATCCCAATAAGTACGCTCCATTGAGTGACATTGGTGAAACCAGTCAGGGACCAGCACTGCTGGAGATGAGGGACTCTCCTAGCTGCCAGGGGAAGAACTCCTCCAGTGAGAGTGGGGGGGGCAGCAAAGTGAAAGGAAAGACAGATTCTGGTGGTAGGGGACTCAATTCTTAGAAGGACAGAGAGGGCAATCTGTAACCAAGACCTGAAGCGCCGAACAGTATGTTGTCTACCGGGCGCTCGGGTTCGGCACATCACGGATCTTGTGGACAGATTACTGGGAGGGGCTGGGGAAGACCCGGCTGTCATGGTGCACGTTGGCACCAATGACAAAGTTAGAGGCAGATGGAGTGTCCTAAAGAACGATTTTAGGGACTTAGGTGCTAAATTGAGGAAAAGGACCTCCAAGGTAGTATTCTCAGGAATACTACCGGTACATCGAGCCACACCAGAAAGGCAGAGGGAGATTAGGGAAGTAAACAAGTGGCTGAAGAGCTGGTGTAGTAAGGAGGGGTTTGGGTTCCTGGAGGACTGGGTCGACTTCTCAGTCGGTAACCGGTACTATAGAAGGGACGGACTGCACCTAAATGAGGAGGGTGCAGATCTGCTGGGAATGAAGATGGCCAAAAAGTTAGAGGGGTTTTTAAACTAGGCGATGGGGGGAGGGTCCAGAGACAGTGATAGCCAGCGCGGAAGATATTCCAGAGGGTAGTATTGGGGGCATTAGTGGTAGGTTAACCAAAGCACAAAAACACAAGGTGAATATAGTAGCAAGTCCTAGTTGCAATCTTGAAACACCGAATACGAGGACAATATGCGACCGGTCTAAACTATGTGGCATGTTCACCAATGCCAGGAGCATGGCGGACAAGATGGGTGAACTAGAGATACTGTTGTACAAGGAGGATTTGGATTTTGTGGGAATTTCAGAGACCTGGTTCAACAGCTCTCATGATTGGCTGGCAAAAATTCAAGGGTATACCCTATACCGCAAGGATAGAGAGGGTAAAAAAAGGGGGAGGGGTATGCCTATATATCAAGAATAATGTACAAGCGAATGTGAGAGATGACATCACTGAGGGAGCTAGAGAGGAGGTGGAATCCTTATGGGTAGAGCTCCAAAGGGATGAAGCTAAGGGGAAAATAATACTGGGAGTATGCTATAGGCCCCCTAACCTGAGGGAGGAAGTGGAGACGGATCTCCTATCACAAATTGGATTAGCAGCAAGGATGGGAAGTGTTATCATAATGGGGGATTTTTATTATCCAGACATAGACTGGGCTGAGGGAACCGCACATTCATTTAAGGCTCGCCAGTTCCTTAATGTCTTGCAGGACAATTTTATGGGTCAGATGGTAGACGTACCAACTAGAAATAAAACATTACCGGACCTACTGATTACCAACAATACAGACCTGATCACAGATGTGGAAATACGGGGCAATTTAGGTAACAGCGATCACAGGTCAATTAGTTTCAGTATAAATCACACAAATAGGAAACATGAAGGGAACACAAAGACACTGAATTTCAAAAGAGCCAACTTCCCTAAACTACAAACCTTGCTAAAAGGCATAAATTGGGATAAAATATTAGGAACAAAGAATACGGAGGAGAGATGGGTTTGCTTTAAGAGCATATTAAATAAGGGCATTAGCCAATGTATCCCATTGGGTAATAAAATTAAAAGAGCGAACAAAAATCCTGGATGGCTTAACTCCAATGTAAAAATGCATATAAAAGCAAAGGAGAAGGCCTTCAAAAAATACAAGGTTGAAGGATCATCCTCAGCATTCAGACTTTATAAAGAATGCAATAAGAAATGTAAGGGTGCAATTAGGATGGCTAAGATAGAACATGAAAGACACATAGCGGAGGAGAGCAAAAAAAATCCCAAGAAATTCTTTAAGTATGTAAACAGTAAAAAAGGGAGGACAGACCATATTGGCCCCATAAAGAATGAGGAAGGACATCTGGTTACAAAGGATGGGGAGATGGCAAGGGTATTGAATTTATTCTTCTCCTCAGTCTTCACAAGTGAATCAGGGGGCTTCAGTAACCAAAACTGCAGTGTTTATCCTCATGACACAACACAGGAAGCACCTCCATGGTTAACAGAGGACGGAATTAAAATTAGACTTGAGAAACTTAACATTAATAAATCACCGGGACCAGATGGCTTGCATCCAAGGGTACTTAGGGAACTCAGTCAGGTGATTGCCAGACCGTTGTTCCTAATTTTTACAGACAGTCTATTGACTGGAATGATACCAGCTGATTGGAGAAAAGCCAATGTAGCGCCAATATTTAAAAAGGGCCCAAAAAACATCCCTGGGAATTACAGACCAGTTAGCCTAACATCAATAGTATGTAAACTCTTGGAGGGGATGATAAGGGACTATATACAAGATTTTAGTAATAAGAACGATATCATTAGCAGTAATCCGCATGGATTCATGAAGAATCGTTCTTGCCAAACCAATCTATTAACCTTCTATGAGGAGGTGAGTTGCCATATAGATAAAGGAAGGCCCGTAGACGTGGTGTATCTGGATTTTGCAAAAGCATTTGACACAGTTCCCCATAAACGTTTACTGTACAAAATAAGGTCCGTTGGCATGGACCATAGGGTGAGCACATGGATTGAAAACTGGCTACAAGGGTGTGTTCAGAGGGTGGTGATAAATGGGGAGTACTCAGAATGGTCAGGGGTGGGTAGTGGGATTCCCCAGGGTTCTGTGCTGGGACCAATCCTATTTAATTTGTTTATAAACGACCTGGAGGATGGGATAAACAGTTCAATCTCTGTATTTGCAGACGATACTAAGCTAAGCAGGGCAATAACTTCTCCGCAGGATGTGGAAACCTTGCAAAAAGACCTGAACAAATTAATGGGGTGGGCGACTACATGGCAAATGAGGTTCAATGTAGAAAAATGTAAAATAATGCATTTGGGTGACAAAAATATGAATGCAATCTATACACTGGGGGAGAACCTCTGGGGGAATCTAGGATGGAAAAGGACCTGGGGTCCTAGTAGATGATAGGCTCAGCAATGGCATGCAATTCCAAGCTGCTGCTAATAAAGCAAACAGAATATTGGCATGCATTAAAAGGGGGATCAACTCCAGAGATAAAACGATAATTCTCCCGCTCTACAAGACTCTGGTCCGGCCGCACCTGGAGTATGCTGTCCAGTTCTGGGCACCAGTCCTCAGGAAGGATGTACTGGAAATGGAGCGAGTACAAAGAAGGGCAACAAAGCTAATAAAGGGTCTGGAGGATCTTAGTTATGAGGAAAGGTTGCGAGCGCTGAACTTATTCTCTCTGGAGAAGAGACGCTTGAGAGGGGATATGATTTCAATTTACAAATACTGTACTGGTGACCCCACAATAGGGATAAAACTTTTTCGCAGAAGAGAGTTTAATAAGACTCGTGGCCACTCATTACAATTAGAAGAAAAGAGGTTTAACCTTAAACTACGTAGAGGGTTCGTTACTGTAAGAGCGGCAAGGATGTGGAATTCCCTTCCACAGGCGGTGGTCTCAGCGGGGAGCATTGATAGCTTCAAGAAACTATTAGATAATCACCTGAATGACCGCAACATACAGGGATATGTAATGTAATACTGACACATAATCACACACATAGGTTGGACTTGATGGACGTGTGTCTTTCTTCAACCTCACCTACTATGTAACTATGGAAGCTATCAGCGTGATCATTGAGGAGGAAGAGGATAATTACTCAGGATAGTCAATCTGTATCAGCATAGGCAATCTTTGAAGGGATCTGAGATTTCAAAAAAAAATTATTCGGTTACATCAGCATCAGGTGCTTGGTAGCTGGTGGTGATCCAAGACTGATTCATTTTTATGAAGGTCAGTCGATCGACCGAGTCGGTGGACAGACGCACCCTGTGATCGATTACAAAGCCTCCAGCAGCACTGAATGTGCGTTCCGAAAGAACACTGGATGCAGGACAGGCCAGTAGCTCAATTGCATACTGTGCAAGCTCTAGCCAGTGATCCATCCTCAAGACCCAGTAACCCAGAGGATTTTTGGTGGGAAAGGTGTCCAAGTCAGATCTTGCCCCTAGGTATTCCTGCACCATGTAAAACAGACGCTGGTGGTGGTTGCTGGAACCGATCATACCTTGGGGCTGCAGACTAAAAAATTGTCTAAACGCATCAGTCAGATGGCCACCTTCTCCACCGCTCCTTCTTTGACTGACCGAAGCCTCAGCAACACGTTGTCCAGAAACAGGAGTTTGTAACCTCCCAGTCTCTGGGAACACGTTGCACAGACCTTTCTGCAAGGCCTCCCCAAGATGTTTCATCCTCTGCTCCCTCTGCAAGGTCTGCAACCTTACCCTTGTAACGTGGATCAAGGAGAGTTGCCAGCCAGTATTGGTCCTTCTCCTTGATACCACGAATACGAGGATCCTTACACAGGCTTTGCAGGATCAGGGAGGCCATGCAGCGTAGGATTGCTGAGGCATTCGGTCCGGAGTCTTCTGGGTCACTAAGGACGATATGGTCCGCAGCCACCTCCTCCCAGCCACGTACAAGTCCATGTGTTTCTTGGGACTGATCCCTTAAAGACTGCTTCTGATGCTGAGTGCCAGGCTCCACCTCCATACTGACACAATCCTCCTCCTCCTCGTCCTCTTCCTGTGTGATCGGCGGGCACGCAGGAACACTGTCTGGATAAAGGGGGCCTTGAGAGCTAAGGAAGTCCTCCTCTTCCTGCCTCTGTTCTGCCTCAAGTGCCCTGTCCATTATTCCACGCAGCGTGTGCTCCAACAAGTGGACAAGTTAGTTTAAATAGAAAATGGTGCACTACCATATATGAGTGTAACAATGAACTTATACCCAGTTCACCACATCCCTATAATACATTGCAACAAATAATGATAAAAAGAAGGAAACCCTGGGATGGTACGGGTGAATGGGAAGGGAATAAGCAATGGGTAAATCAAGGTAAAGGAAAAAGAAACATACTAAATATTGTAATTGGTATGAGGAATGCCCAGAAATAGTAAAAGAAAAAAAATACTTTATTAGAATATACAAAACATGGTTATAAAAGTAATGACCAATGCATACAAAATACCTAAACCACGCAAATGTGTATACTGGTAAGGGAAAGCATCCACATGCGTGGTATAAAGGAGCCCAACATGTTTCGGATAGGAATAAAAATTCAGTTCCTTCTTCAGGGGTTTCCTGTAAGGATTTTTTGTATGATCTGGGGGAAGTATATTGATAAAACATACCAGTCATTAGTATATGTACATATATACACATACACATGCACATACATATCATCAGTATATCTCATAGGTATAGAGGGTGTAGAGGAGCAGAATTATTGGAGACAAAAAAACAAAAAAAAACAAAAACATGTATATGAAATGAAAAGAGAATGATAAAGATGCAATACTAATAAAAACTCAAAATATGCCATAATTTTTCAAAATAGTATATAGCATTATAGGGACTTACTAGTTCAAACAATTAGCTGCATACAGAGCAACAGGCTATGGTCTGACAGTCTGCCAACAGGTACTTCAGGTCAACATCACCATGGTTCATTGCAGATTCCGATATGAGTAACACATGTGTGGATATATATAAAGTGGAGGTCTGAACTCAAAGATGGTATAGAGATTTGCTAATATATATCAGGAGGAGGTCATTGATGCCAATTAGGTACGGCGAGGTAGGTCAAACCACCAGCGTCCACGAGGAACAACCAATGCAAAGAGGGGAATGTACATCCCTACATAAAAAATAAAATAATATAATACTATTGGAGTATAGATGTCAAGGGTAAATAAAGTAACAATCCATACATAAATAAATATTAAATGTGCAATGGATGTAATGTAATAAGTTGTAGCAAGGAAGGGAAGAAAGGGGGGGGGGAGAGGGGAAGGGGGAGGGGGGGGGGGGAAATGGAAATAGGGGAAAGGTTGGGGCATATATATATATATATATATATATATATATATATACACACACACACACACACACATACATACATACATACATACATACATACATATATATATAAATATAATATGTAATGCATGAATGGATATATATGAATAGTGGGTGTCTAGGGCCAATGCAAGTATATTTATCCCCGACAGTCATGTTCTATAGTATGCAGCATACAGTCAAAAAACTTTTAATGTAGATAAGATAGGTAAGGTGAGGATATGCCCAGTACACGTTGCTCTATGCAGTCACGATATAGGCAAAAAGAAATAATATTGGGAGTAAAGCTTACTTACAGATTGTGGGATGTATGGAATCACAACCTCCAGGCTGGAGGTTGTGATTCCATGGCTGGCTGGCTGGATGGCTGGGAGCGAACTTCTTTCGGCGGTGCAGCAACTGGGGCAGGGAAATTTGCCTGGTACAATCTGACGTCGGTGTACCGAAAGCAGATTGCCCACAAGTACTTGGCTGTGACACACCTAATTCTACACCTTCAGTCCTCTCAGTGCAGGTCTCAGAGAGGACTGAAGGTATAGTGGGGTTGGAGATCTCAGCTGATGAGGAGCAAGGAGAGTTCCTCTTTGTTCTTTGGTGTAGGTCTTTTAGATACACTTGCCAATGAACTGCATGGCAGGTCAACATATGTCTGGTCAAGCATGTGGTGCCCAAGCGGGAGATGTTTTGGCCACGCGAGATACGCTTGAGACATATGTTGCAAATAGCAGAGGTGCGATCTGATGCACTCATCTCAAAAAAAGGCCCACATCAAAGAACTTTTGGAATAACGTGCAGAGACAGCAGCGCCCTGCACATGCAGGGCTTTGGAGTGTGATGCAGTCAGTGTGCTGCCCTTAAGCTGGCCCCTGGAGGGCATCCTGCCTCGTTGGTGATGTGCTTCCTCCTCCTCCTATCTCCTATCAGGCACCCACGTTGAGTCAGTGACCTCATCATCCCCTCCCTCCTCATCACTGGAGCAAACTTGGCAGTATGCTGCAGCAGGGGGAGCATGACTGCCAGATTGCTGTCCTTCTTGGGCACCCCCTCTGTCCGTGCTCACGTTACTGCCTTCATCTAGCTCAGTATCATCATCAGAGCCTTCTAAACGCTGGGCATCCTCCTGGAGCATGTACCCAAAACTGTGGTCAAACAGTTCGAGGGACTCCTCAGGAGGACATGGTGGAGCTAGGGAAGGAGTCACTGATGCCATTGAGCTGAGGGAAGAGGCCGTGTTGGCAGCTGCTTTGCCAGACAAAGTACCCTGAGCATGGGTGAGAGAGGATGAGGAGGATGAGGACGGTTTGGTCATCCACTCGACCAAGTCTTCCGCATGTTGCGGCTCAACACGGCCAGCTGCCGAAAAAAAGGCCAAGCGTGTCCCAAAGTCACGTGCTGATGAGGATGCACCGTCTCCACGACCAGCACTGTTGCCTCTAGACACAGAACCTACTTGCCCTCTTTCATTGGCTTGTGACTGCATGACTCTCCTTGTTGGCCTTCCAGACATACTAATGGCCTGTAGCTGCACTAAGCTGGGATATATATATATATATATATATATATATATATATATATATATATATATATATACTGATACTGCAGCTAGCAAAATCAACTGCCTGCCTGTAGTATGAGAACACCACCAACCTTCTACAGGTAGCTTTAGGTGAACTCTGTGCAGAGCTCGCAAAAAACTAACTTGTAGCTTATTTAGCTGCCTGCGGTAGTGATAGGATCAGGAAAACACCACCAACCTTTTACAGGTAGCTTTAGCTGAACACTATGCAGAGCTCGCACTACACTAACTTGTAGTTTTAGCTGAACACTGTGCAGAGCTCGTAAAAAACGAACTTGTAGCTTATTTAGCTGACTGCGGTAGTGATAGGATCAGGAAAACACCACCAACCTTCTACAGGTAGCTTTAGGTGAACACTGAGCAGAGCTCGCAAAAAACTAACTTGTAGCTTATTTAGCTGCCTGCGGTAGTGATAGGATCAGGAAAACACCAACCTTCTACAGGTAGCTTTAGGTGAACACTAACTTGTAGTTTTAGCTGAGCTTTGTGCAGAGCTCGCAAAAAACTAACTTGTAGCTTATTTAGCTGCCTGCGGTAGTGATAGGATCAGGAAAACACCACCAACCTTCTACAGGTAGCTTTAGGTGAACACTGTGCAGAGCTCGCAAAAAACTAACTTGTAGCTTATTTAGCTGCCTGCGGTAGTAATAGGATCAGGAAAGTACCAACCTTCTACAGGTAGCTTTAGGTGAACACTGTGCAGAGCTCGCAAAAAACAAACTTGTAGCTTATTTAGCTGCCTGCGGTAGTGATAGGATCAGGAAAACACCTCCAACCTTCTACAGGTAGCTTTAGGTGAACACTGAGCAGAGCTCACAAAAAACTAACTTGTAGTTTATTTAGCTGCCTGCGGTAGTGATAGGATCAGGAAAACACCACCAACCTTCTACAGGTAGCTTTAGGTGAACACTGTGCAGAGCTTGCAAAAAACTAACTTGTAGCTTATTTAGCTGCCTGCGGTAGTGATAGGATCAGGAAAACACCACCAACCTTCTACAGGTAGCTTTAGGTGAACACTGTGCAGAGCTCGCAAAAAACTAACTTGTAGCTTATTTAGCTGCCTGTGGCAGTGATAGGATTAGGAAAACACCACCAACCTTCTACAGGTAGCTTTAGGTGAACACTGTGCAGAGCTCGCAAAAAACTAACTTGTAGCTTATTTAGCTTCCTGCGGTAGTGATAGGATCAGGAAAACACCAACCTTCTAAAGGTAGCTTTAGGTGAACACTGTGCAGAGCTCGCAAAAAACTAACTTGTAGCTTATTTAGCAGCCTGCGGTAGTGATAGGATCAGGAAAACACCACCAACCTTCTACAGGTAGCTTTAGGTGAACACTGTGCAGAGCTTGCAAAAAACTAACTTGTAGCTTATTTAGCTGCCTGCGGTAGTGATAGGATCAGGAAAACACCACCAACCTTCTACAGGTAGCTTTAGGTGAACACTGTGCAGAGCTCGCAAAAAACTAACTTGTAGCTTATTTAGCTGCCTGCGGTAGTGATAGGATCAGGAAAACACCACCAACCTTTTACAGATAGCTTTAGGTGAACACTGTGCAGAGCTCGCATTACACTAACTTGTAGTTTTAGCTGAACACTGTGCAGAGCTCGCAAAAAATGAACTTGTAGCTTATTTAGCTGACTGCGGTAGTGATAGGATCAGGAAAACACCACCAACCTTCTACAGATAGCTTTAGGTGAACACTGTGCAGAGCTCGCAAAAAAATAACTTGTAGCTTATTTAGCTGCCTGCGGTAGTGATAGGATCAGGAAAACACCACCAAACTTCTACAGGTAGCTTTAGCTGAACACTGTGCAGAGCTCGCAAAAAACTAACTTGTAGCTTATTTAGCTGCCTGCGGTAGTGATAGGATCAGGAAAACACCAACCTTCTACAGGTAGCTTTAGGTGAACACTAACTTGTAGTTTTAGCTGAGCTTTGTGCAGAGCTCTCAAAAAACTAACTTGTAGCTTATTTAGCTGCCTGCGGTAGTGATAGGATCAGGAAAACACCACCAACCTTCTACAGGTAGCTTTAGGTGAACACTGTGAAGAGCTCGGCAAAAACTAACTTGTACCTTATTTAGCTGCCTGCTGTAGTAATAGGATCAGGAAAGCACCAACCTTCTACAGGTAGCTTTAGACGAACACTGTGCAGAGCTCGCTAAAAAATAACTTGTAGCCTTATTTAGCTGCCAGCGGTAGTGATAGGATCAGGAAAACACCAACCTTCTACAGGTAGCTTTAGGTGAACACTGTGCAGAGCTCGCAAAAAACGAACTTGTAGCTTATTTAGCTGCCTGCGGTAGTGATAGGATCAGGAAAACACCAACCTTCTACAGGTAGCTTTAGGTGAACACTGTGCAGAGCTCGCAAAAAACTAACTTGTAGCTTATTTAGCTGCCTGCGGTAGTGATAGGATCAGGAAAACACCAACCTTCTACAGATAGCTTTAGGTGAACACTAACTTGTAGTTTTAGCTGAGCTTTGTGCAGAGCTCGCAAAAAACTAACTTGTAGCTTATTTAGCTGCCTGCAGTAGTGATAGGATCAGGAAAACACCACCAACCTTCTACAGGTAGCTTTAGGTGAACACTGTGCAGAGCTCGCAAAAAACTAACTTGTAGCTTATTTAGCTGCCTGCGGTAGTAATAGGATCAGGAAAGCACCAACCTTCTACAGGTAGCTTTAGATGAACACTGTGCAGAGCTCGCAAAAAATAACTTGTAGCTTATTTAGCTGCCTGCGGTAGTGATAGGATCAGGAAAACACCAACCTTCTACAGGTAGCTTTAGGTGAACACTGTGCAGAGCTCGCAAAAAAATAACTTGTAGCTTATTTAGCTGCCTGCAGTAGTGATAGGATCAGGAAAACACCACCAACCTTCTACAGGTAGCTTTAGGTGAACACTGTGCAGAGCTCACAAAAAACTAACTTGTAGCTTATTTAGCTGCCTGCGGTAGTGATAGGATAGGAAAACACCACCAACCTTCTACAGGTAACTTTAGGTGAACACTGTGCAGAGCTTGCAAAAAACTAACTTGTAGCTTATTTAGCTTCCTGCGGTAGTGATAGGATCAGGAAAACACCACCAACCTTCTAAAGGTAGCTTTAGGTGAACACTGTGCAGAGCTCGCAAAAAACTAACTTGTAGCTTATTTAGCTGCCTGCGGTAGTGATAGGATCAGGAAAACACCACCAACCTTCTACAGGTAGCTTTAGGTGAACACTGTGCAGAGCTTGCAAAAAACTAACTTGTAGCTTATTTAGCTGCCTGCGGTAGTGATAGGATCAGGAAAACACCACCAACCTTCTACAGGTAGCTTTAGGTGAACACTGTGCAGAGCTCGCAAAAAACAAACTTGTAGCTTATTTAGCTGCCTGCGGTAGTGATAGGATCAGGAAAACACCTCCAACCTTCTACAGGTAGCTTTAGGTGAACACTGAGCAGAGCTCACAAAAAACTAACTTGTAGCTTATTTAGCTGCCTGCGGTAGTGATAGGATCAGGAAAACACCAACCTTCTACAGGTAGCTTTAGGTGAACACTGTGCAGAGGTCGCAAAAAACTAACTTGTAGCTCATTTAGCTGCCTGCGGTAGTGATAGGATCAGGAAAACACCACCAACCTTCTACAGGTAGCTTTAGGTGAACACTGAGCAGAGCTCACAAAAAACTAACTTGTAGCTTATTTAGCTGCCTGCGGTTGTGATAGGATCAGGAAAACACCAACCTTCTACAGGTAGCTTTAGGTGAACACTGTGCAGAGCTCGCAAAAAAACTAACTTGTAGCTTATTTAGCTGCCTGTGGTAGTGATAGGATCAGGAAAACATCAACCTTCTACAGGTAGCTTTAGGCGAACACTGTGCAGAGCTCACTAAAAAATAACTTGTAGCCTTATTTAGCTGCCTGCGGTAGTGATAGGATCAGGAAAACACCAAACTTCTACAGGTAGCTTTAGGTGAACACTGTGCAGAGCTCGCAAAAAACTAACTTGTAGCTTATTTAGCTGCCTGCGGTAGTGATAGGATCAGGAAAACACCAACCTTCTACAGGTAGCTTTAGGTGAACACTGTGCAGAGCTCGCAAAAAAATAACTTGTAGCTTATTTAGCTGCCAGCGGTAGTGATAGGATCAGGAAAACACCACCAACCTTCTACAGGTAGCTTTAGGTGAACACTGTGCAGAGCTCGCAAAAAACGAACGTGTAGCTTATTTAGCTTCCTGCGGTAGTGATAGGATCAGGAAAACACCACCAACCTTCTATAGGTAGCTTTAGGTGAGCACTGTGCAGAGCTCGCAAAAAAACTAACTTGTAGCTTATTTAGCTTCCTGCGGTAGTGATAGGATCAGGAAAACACCAACCTTCTAAAGGTAGCTTTAGGTGAACACTGTGCAGAGCTCGCAAAAAACTAACTTGTAGCTTATTTAGCTGCCTGCGGTAGTGATAGAATCAGTAAAACACCACCAACCTTCTACAGGTAGCTTTAGGTGAACACTGTGCAGAGCTCGCAAAAAACTAACTTGTAGCTTATTTAGCTGCCTGCGGTAGTGATAGGATCAGGAAAACACCATCAACCTTCTACAGGTAGCTTTAGGTGAACACTGTGCAGAGCTCGCAAAAAACAAACTTGTAGCTTATTTAGCTGCCTGCGGTAGTGATAGGATCAGGAAAACACCTCCAACCTTCTACAGGTAGCTTTAGGTGAACACTGAGCAGAGCTCACAAAAAACTAACTTGTAGCTTATTTAGCTGCCTGCGGTAGTGATAGGATCAGGAAAACACCACCAACCTTCTACAGGTAGCTTTAGGTGAACACTGAGCAGAGCTCACAAAAAAATAACTTGTAGCTTATTTAGCTGCCTGCGGTTGTGATAGGATCAGGAAAACACCAACCTTCTAGAGGTAGCTTTAGGTGAACACTGTGCAGAGCTCGCAAAAAACGAACTTGTAGCTTATTTAGCTGCCTGCGGTAGTGATAGGATCAGGAAAACACCACCAACCTTCTACAGGTAGCTTTAGGTGAACACTGTGCAGAGCTTGCAAAAAACTAACTTGTAGCTTATTTAGCTGCCTGCGGTAGTGATAGGATCAGGAAAACACTAACCTTATACAGGTAGCTTTAGGTGAACACTGTGCAGAGCTCGCCAAAAACTAACCTGTAGCTTATTTAGCTGCCTGCGGTAGTGATAGGATCAGGAAAACACCACCAACCTTCTACAGGTAGCTTTAGGTGAACACTGTGCAGAGCTCGCAAAAAACTAAGTTGTAGCTTATTTAGCTGCCTGCGGTAGTGATAGGATCAGGAAAACACCACCAACCTTCTACAGGTAGCTTTAGGTGAACACTGTGCAGAGCTCGCAAAAAACTAACTTGTAGCTTATTTAGCTGCCTGCGGTAGTGATAGAATCAGGAAAACACCAACCTTATACAGGTAGATTTAGGTGAACACTGTGCAGAGCTCGCCAAAAACTAACTTGTAGCTTATTTAGCTGCCTGCGGTAGTGATAGGATCAGGAAAACACCACCAACCTTCTACAGGTAGCTTTAGGTGAACACTGTGCAGAGGTCGCAAAAAACTAACTTGTAGCTTATTTAGCTGCCTGCGGTAGTGATAGGATCAGGAAAACACCACCAACCTTCTACAGGTAGCTTTAGCTGAACACTGTGCAGAGCTCGCACTACACTAACTTGTAGTTTTAGCTGAACACTGTGCAGAGCTCGCCAAAAACTAACTTGTAGCTTATTTAGCTGCCTGCGGTAGTAATAGGATCAGGAAAACACCACCAACCTTCTACAGGTAGCTTTAGGTGAACACTGTGCAGAGCTCGCAAAAAACTAGCTTGTAGCTTATTTAGCTGCCTGCGGTAGTGATAGGATCAGGAAAACACCACCAACCTTCTACAGGTAGCTTTAGGTGAACACTGTGCAGAGCTCGCAAAAAACTAACTTGTAGCTTATTTAGCTGCCTGCGGTAGTGATAGGATCAGGAAAACACCACCAACCTTCTACAGGTAGCTTTAGGTGAACACTGAGCAGAGCTCACAAAAAACTAACTTGTAGCTTATTTAGCTGCCTGCGGTAGTGATATGATCAGGAAAACACCAACCTTCTACAGGTAGCTTTAGCTGAACACTGTGCAGAGGTCGCAAAAAACTAACTTGTAGCTTATTTAGCTGCCTGCGGTAGTGATAGGATCAGGAAAACACCACAAACCTTCTACAGGTAGCTTTAGGTGAACACTGTGCAGAGCTCGCAAAAAACTAACTTGTAGCTTTTTTAGCTGCCTGTGGTAGTGATAAGATCAGGAAAACACCACCAACCTTCTACAGGTAGCTTTAGGTGAACACTGTGCAGAGCTCGCAAAAAACTAACTTGTAGCTTATTTAGCTGCCTGCGGTAGTGATAGGATCAGGAAAACACCACCAACCTTCTACAGGTAGCTTTAGGTGAACACTGTGCAGAGCTCGCAAAAAAATAACTTGTAGCTTATTTAGCTGCCTGCGGTAGTGATAGGATATGGAAAACATCACCAACCTTCTACAGGTAGCTTTAGGTGAACACTGTGCAGAGCTCGTAAAAAACTAACTTGTAGCTTATTTAGCTGCCTTCGGTAGTGATAGGATCAGGAAAACACCACCAACCTTCTACAGGTAGCTTTAGGTGAACACTGTGCAGAGCTCGCAAAAAACTAACTTGTAGCTTATTTAGCTGCCTGCGGTAGTGATAGGATCAGGAAAACACCAACCTTATACAGGTAGCTTTAGGTGAACACTGTGCAGAGCTCGCCAAAAACTAACTTGTAGCTTATTTAGCTGCCTGCGGTAGTGATAGGATCAGGAAAACACCACCAACCTTCTACAGGTAGCTTTAGGTGAACACTGTGCAGAGCTCGCAAAAAACTAACTTGTAGCTTATTTAGCTGCCTGCGGTAGTGATAGGATCAGGAAAACACCAACCTTATACAGGTAGCTTTAGGTGAACACTGTGCAGAGCTCGCCAAAAACTAACTTGTAGCTTATTTAGCTGCCTGCGGTAGTGATAGGATCAGGAAAACACCACCAACCTTCTACAGGTAGCTTTAGGTGAACACTGTGCAGAGCTCGCAAAAAATGAACTTGTAGCTTATTTAGCTGCCTGCGGTAGTGATAGGATCAGGAAAACACCACCAACCTTCTACAGGTAGCTTTAGGTGAACACTGTGCAGAGCTCGCAAAAAACTAACTTGTAGCTTATTTAGCTGCCTGTGGTAGTGATAGGATCAGGAAAACACTAACCTTATACAGGTAGCTTTAGGTGAACACTGTGCAGAGCTCGCCAAAAACTAACTTGTAGCTTATTTAGCTGCCTCCGGTAGTGATAGGATCAGGAAAACACCACCAACCTTCTACAGGTAGCTTTAGGTGAACACTGTGCAGAGCTCGCCAAAAACTAACTTGTAGCTTATTTAGCTGCCTGCGGTAGTAATAGGATCAGGAAAACACCACCAACCTTCTACAGGTAGCTTTAGGTGAACACTGTGCAGAGCTCGCAAAAAACTAACTTGTAGCTTATTTAGCTGCCTGCGGTAGTGATAGGATCAGGAAAACACCACCAACCTTCTACAGGTAGCTTTAGGTGAACACTGTGCAGAGCTCGCAAAAAACTAACTTGTAGCTTATTTAGCTGCCTGCGGTAGTGATAGGATCAGGAAAACACCACCAACCTTCTACAGGTAGCTTTAGGTGAACACTGAGCAGAGCTCACAAAAAACTAACTTGTAGCTTATTTAGCTGCCTGCGGTAGTGATATGATCAGGAAAACTCCAACCTTCTACAGGTAGCTTTAGCTGAACACTGAGCAGAGGTCGCAAAAAACTAACTTGTAGCTTATTTAGCTGCCTGCGGTAGTGATAGGATCAGGAAAACACCACCAACCTTCTACAGGTAGCTTTAGGTGAACAAGGTGCAGAGCTCGCAAAAAACTAACTTGTAGCTTATTTAGCTGCCTGCGGTATTGATAGGATCAGGAAATAACCAGCCTTCTAAAGGTAGCTTTAGGTGAACACTATGCAGAGCTCGAAAAAAAAATAACTTGTAGCTTATTTAGCTGCCTGCGGTAGTGATAGGATCAGAAAAACACCACTAACCTTCTACAGGTAGCTTTAGGTGAACACTGTGCAGAGCTCGCAAAAAACTAACTTGTAGCTTATTTAGCTGCCTGCGGTAGTGATAGGATCAGGAAAACACCAGCCTTCTACAGGTAGCTTTAGGTGAACACTGTGCAGAGCTCGCAAAAAAATAACTTGTAGCTTATTTAGCTGCCTGCGGTAGTGATAGGATCAGGAAAACACCACCAACCTTCTACAGGTAGCTTTATCTGAACACTGTGCAGAGCTCGCACTACACTAACTTGTAGTTTTAGCTGAACACTGTGCAGAGCTCGCCAAAAACTAACTTGTAGCTTATTTAGCTGCCTGCGGTAGTGATAGGATCAGGAAAACACCACCAACCTTCTACAGGTAGCTTTAGGTGAACACTGTGCAGAGCTCGCAAAAAACTAACTTGTAGCTTATTTAGCTGCCTGCGGTAGTGATAGGATCAGGAAAACACCACCAACCTTCTACAGGTAGCTTTAGGTGAACACTGTGCAGAGCTCGCAAAAAAATAACTTGTAGCTTATTTAGTTGCCTGCGGTAGTGATAGGATCAGGAAAACACCACCAACCTTCTACAGGTAGTTTTAGCTGAACACTGTGAGGAGCTCGCAAAAAACTAACTTGTAGCTTTTTAGCTGCCTGCGGTAGTGATAGGATCAGGAAAACACCACCAACCTTCTACAGGTAGTTTTAGCTGAACACTGTGCAGAGCTCGCAAAAAACTAACTTGTAGCTTTTTAGCTGCCTGCGGTAGTGATAGGATCAGGAAAACACCACCAACCTTCTACAGGTAGCTTTAGGTGAACACGGTGCAGAGCTCGCAAAAAACTAACTTGTAGCTTATTTAGCTGCCTGCGGTAGTGATAGGATCAGGAAAACACCAACCTTCTACAGGTAGCTTTAGGCGAACACTGTGCAGAGCTCGCTAAAAAATAACTTGTAGCCTTATTTAGCTGCCTGCGGTAGTGATAGGATCAGGAAAACACCAACCTTCTACAGGTAGCTTTAGGTGAACATTGTGCAGAGCTCGCAAAAAACGAACTTGTAGCTTATTTAGCTGCTTGCGGTACTGATAGGATCAGGAAAACACCACCAACCTTCTACAGGTAGCTTTAGCTGAACACTGTGCAGAGCTCGCACTACACTAACTTGTAGTTTTAGCTGAACACTGTGCAGAGCTCGCTAAAAACTAACTTGTAGCTTATTTAGCTGCCTGCGGTAGTAATAGGATCAGGAAAACACCACCAACCTTCTACAGGTAGCTTTAGGTGAACACTGTGCAGAGCTCACAAAAAACTAACTTGTAGCTTATTTAGCTGCCTGCGGTAGTGATAGGATCAGGAAAACACCACCAACCTTCTACAGGTAGCTTTAGGTGAACACTGTGCAGAGCTCGCAAAAAACGAACTTGTAGCTTATTTAGCTGCCTGCGGTAGTGATAGGATCAGGAAAACACCACCAACCTTCTACAGGTAGCTTTAGGTGAACACTGTGCAGAGCTTGCAAAAAACTAACTTGTAGCTTATTTAGCTGCCTGCGGTAGTGATAGGATCAGGAAAACACTAACCTTATACAGGTAGCTTTAGGTGAACACTGTGCAGAGCTCGCCAAAAACTAACCTGTAGCTTATTTAGCTGCCTGCGGTAGTGATAGGATCAGGAAAATACCACCAACCTTCTACAGGTAGCTTTAGGTGAACACTGTGCAGAGCTCGCAAAAAACTAACTTGTAGCTTATTTAGCTGCCTGCGGTAGTGATAGGATCAGGAAAACACCACCAACCTTCTACAGGTAGCTTTAGGTGAACACTGTGCAGAGCTCGCAAAAAACTAACTTGTAGCTTATTTAGCTGCCAGCGGTAGTGATAGGATCAGGAAAACACCAACCTTATACAGGTAGATTTAGGTGAACACTGTGCAGAGCTCGCCAAAAACTAACTTGTAGCTTATTTAGCTGCCTGCGGTAGTGATAGGATCAGGAAAAGACCACCAACCTTCTACAGGTAGCTTTAGGTGAACACTGTGCAGAGGTCGCAAAAAACTAACTTGTAGCTTATTTAGCTGCCTGCGGTAGTGATAGGATCAGGAAAACACCACCAACCTTCTACAGGTAGTTTTAGCTGAACACTGTGCAGAGCTCGCAAAAAACTAACTTGTAGCTTTTTAGCTGCCTGCGGTAGTGATAGGATCAGGAAAACACCACCAACCTTCTACAGGTAGCTTTAGGTGAACACGGTGCAGAGCTCGCAAAAAACTAACTTGTAGCTTATTTAGCTGCCTGCGGTAGTGATAGGATCAGGAAAACACCAACCTTCTACAGGTAGCTTTAGGCGAACACTGTGCAGAGCTCGCTAAAAAATAACTTGTAGCCTTATTTAGCTGCCTGCGGTAGTGATAGGATCAGGAAAACACCAACCTTCTACAGGTAGCTTTAGGTGAACATTGTGCAGAGCTCGCAAAAAACGAACTTGTAGCTTATTTAGCTGCTTGCGGTAGTGATAGGATCAGGAAAACACCACCAACCTTCTACAGGTAGCTTTAGCTGAACACTGTGCAGAGCTCGCACTACACTAACTTGTAGTTTTAGCTGAACACTGTGCAGAGCTCGCTAAAAACTAACTTGTAGCTTATTTAGCTGCCTGCGGTAGTAATAGGATCAGGAAAACACCACCAACCTTCTACAGGTAGCTTTAGGTGAACACTGTGCAGAGCTCACAAAAAACTAACTTGTAGCTTATTTAGCTGCCTGCGGTAGTGATAGGATCAGGAAAACACCACCAACCTTCTACAGGTAGCTTTAGGTGAACACTGTGCAGAGCTCGCAAAAAACGAACTTGTAGCTTATTTAGCTGCCTGCGGTACTGATAGGATCAGGAAAACACCACCAACCTTCTACAGGTAGCTTTAGGTGAACACTGTGCAGAGCTTGCAAAAAACTAACTTGTAGCTTATTTAGCTGCCGGCGGTAGTGATAGGATCAGGAAAACACTAACCTTATACAGGTAGCTTTAGGTGAACACTGTGCAGAGCTCGCCAAAAACTAACCTGTAGCTTATTTAGCTGCCTGCGGTAGTGATAGGATCAGGAAAACACCACCAACCTTCTACAGGTAGCTTTAGGTGAACACTGTGCAGAGCTCGCAAAAAACTAACTTGTAGCTTATTTAGCTGCCTGCGGTAGTGATAGGATCAGGAAAACACCACCAACCTTCTACAGGTAGCTTTAGGTGAACACTGTGCAGAGCTCGCAAAAAACTAACTTGTAGCTTATTTAGCTGCCTGCGGTAGTGATAGGATCAGGAAAACACCAACCTTATACAGGTAGATTTAGGTGAACACTGTGCAGAGCTCGCCAAAAACTAACTTGTAGCTTATTTAGCTGCCTGCGGTAGTGATAGGATCAGGAAAACACCACCAACCTTCTACAGGTAGCTTTAGGTGAACACTGTGCAGAGGTCGCAAAAAACTAACTTGTAGCTTATTTAGCTGCCTGCGGTAGTGATAGGATCAGGAAAACACCACCAACCTTCTACAGGTAGCTTTAGCTGAACACTGTGCAGAGCTCGCACTACACTAACTTGTAGTTTTAGCTGAACACTGTGCAGAGCTCGCCAAAAACTAACTTGTAGCTTATTTAGCTGCCTGCGGTAGTAATAGGATCAGGAAAACACCACCAACCTTCTACAGGTAGCTTTAGGTGAACACTGTGCAGAGCTCGCAAAAAACTAACTTGTAGCTTATTTAGCTGCCTGCGGTAGTGATAGGATCAGGAAAACACCATCAACCTTCTACAGGTAGCTTTAGGTGAACACTGTGCAGAGCTCGCAAAAAACTAACTTGTAGCTTATTTAGCTGCCTGCGGTAGTGATAGGATCAGGAAAACACCACCAACCTTCTACAGGTAGCTTTAGGTGAACACTGAGCAGAGCTCACAAAAAACTAACTTGTAGCTTATTTAGCTGCCTGCGGTAGTGATATGATCAGGAAAACACCAACCTTCTACAGGTAGCTTTAGCTGAACACTGTGCAGAGGTCGCAAAAAACTAACTTGTAGCTTATTTAGCTGCCTGCGGTAGTGATAGGATCAGGAAAACACCACAAACCTTCTACAGGTAGCTTTAGGTGAACACTGTGCAGAGCTCGCAAAAAACTAACTTGTAGCTTTTTTAGCTGCCTGTGGTAGTGATAAGATCAGGAAAACACCACCAACCTTCTACAGGTAGCTTTAGGTGAACACTGTGCAGAGCTCGCAAAAAACTAACTTGTAGCTTATTTATCTGCCTGCGGTAGTGATAGGATCAGGAAAACACCACCAACCTTCTACAGGTAGCTTTAGGTGAACACTGTGCAGAGCTCGCAAATAAATAACTTGTAGCTTATTTAGCTGCCTGCGGTAGTGATAGGATCAGGAAAACACCACCAACCTTCTACAGGTAGCTTTAGGTGAACACTGTGCAGAGCTCGTAAAAAACTAACTTGTAGCTTATTTAGCTGCCTTCGGTAGTGATAGGATCAGGAAAACACCACCAACCTTCTACAGGTAGCTTTAGGTGAACACTGTGCAGAGCTCGCAAAAAACTAACTTGTAGCTTATTTAGCTGTCTGCGGTAGTGATAGGATCAGGAAAACACCAACCTTATACAGGTAGCTTTAGGTGAACACTGTGCAGAGCTCGCCAAAAACTAACTTGTAGCTTATTTAGCTGCCTGCGGTAGTGATAGGATCAGGAAATAACCAACCTTCTAAAGGTAGCTTTAGGTGAACACTGTGCAGAGCTCGCAAAAAAATAACTTGTAGCTTATTTAGCTGCCTGCGGTAGTGATAGGATCAGGAAAACACCACCAACCTTCTACAGGTAGCTTTAGGTGAACACTGTGCAGAGCTCGCAAAAAAATAACTTGTAGCTTATTTAGCTGCCTGCGGTAGTGATAGGATCAGGAAAACACCAACCTTATACAGGTAGCTTTAGGTGAACACTGTGCAGAGCTCGCCAAAAACTAACTTGTAGCTTATTTAGCTGCCTGCGGTAGTGATAGGATCAGGAAAACACCAACCTTCTACAGGTAGCTTTAGGCGAACACTGTGCAGAGCTCGCTAAAAAATAACTTGTAGCCTTATTTAGCTGCCTGCGGTAGTGATAGGATCAGGAAAACACCAACCTTCTACAGGTAGCTTTAGGTGAACATTGTGCAGAGCTCGCAAAAAACGAACTTGTAGCTTATTTAGCTGCCTGCGGTAGTGATAGGATCAGGAAAACACCACCAACCTTCTACAGGTAGCTTTAGGTGAACACTGTGCAGAGCTCACAAAAAACTAACTTGTAGCTTATTTAGCTGCCTGCGGTAGTGATAGGATCAGGAAAACACCACCAACCTTCTACAGGTAGCTTTAGGTGAACACTGTGCAGAGCTCGCAAAAAATGAACTTGTAGCTTATTTAGCTGCCTGCGGTAGTGATAGGATCAGGAAAACACCACCAACCTTCTACAGGTAGCTTTAGGTGAACACTGTGCAGAGCTCGCAAAAAACTAACTTGTAGCTTATTTAGCTGCCTGCGGTAGTGATAGGATCAGGAAAACACTAACCTTATACAGGTAGCTTTAGGTGAACACTGTGCAGAGCTCGCCAAAAACTAACTTGTAGCTTATTTAGCTGCCTCCGGTAGTGATAGGATCAGGAAAACACCACCAACCTTCTACAGGTAGCTTTAGGTGAACACTGTGCAGAGCTCGCCAAAAACTAACTTGTAGCTTATTTAGCTGCCTGCGGTAGTAATAGGATCAGGAAAACACCACCAACCTTCTACAGGTAGCTTTAGGTGAACACTGTGCAGAGCTCGCAAAAAACTAACTTGTAGCTTATTTAGCTGCCTGCGGTAGTGATAGGATCAGGAAAACACCACCAACCTTCTACAGGTAGCTTTAGGTGAACACTGTGCAGAGCTCGCAAAAAACTAACTTGTAGCTTATTTAGCTGCCTGCGGTAGTGATAGGATCAGGAAAACACCACCAACCTTCTACAGGTAGCTTTAGGTGAACACTGAGCAGAGCTCACAAAAAACTAACTTGTAGCTTATTTAGCTGCCTGCGGTAGTGATATGATCAGGAAAACTCCAACCTTCTACAGGTAGCTTTAGCTGAACACTGAGCAGAGGTCGCAAAAAACTAACTTGTAGCTTATTTAGCTGCCTGCGGTAGTGATAGGATCAGGAAAACACCACCAACCTTCTACAGGTAGCTTTAGGTGAACACTGTGCAGAGCTCGCAAAAAACTAACTTGTAGCTTTTTTAGCTGCTGTGGTAGTGATAAGATCAGGAAAACACCACCAACCTTCTACAGGTAGCTTTAGGTGAACACTGTGCAGAGCTCGCAAAAAACTAACTTGTAGCTTATTTAGCTGCCTGCGGTAGTGATAGGATCAGGAAAACACCACCAACCTTCTACAGGTAGCTTTAGGTGAACACTGTGCAGAGCTCGCAAAAAAATAACTTGTAGCTTATTTAGCTGCCTGCGGTAGTGATAGGATCAGGAAAACACCACCAACCTTCTACAGGTCGCTTTAGGTGAACACTGTGCAGAGCTCGTAAAAAACTAACTTGTAACTTATTTAGCTGCCTGCGGTAGTGATAGGATCAGGAAAACACCACCAACCTTCTACAGGTAGCTTTAGGTGAACACTGTGCAGAGCTCGCAAAAAACTAACTTGTAGCTTATTTAGCTGCCTGCGGTAGTGATAGGATCAGGAAAACACCAACCTTATACAGGTAGCTTTAGGTGAACACTGTGCAGAGCTCGCCAAAAACTAACTTGTAGCTTATTTAGCTGCCTGCGGTAGTGATAGGATCAGGAAAACACCACCAACCTTCTACAGGTAGCTTTAGGTGAACACTGTGCAGAGGTCGCAAAAAACTAACTTGTAGCTTATTTAGCTGCCTGCGGTAGTGATAGGATTAGGAAAACACCAACCTTCTCTAGGTAGCTTTAGGTGAACACTGTGCAGAGCTCGCTAAAAAATAATTTGTAGCCTTATTTAGCTGCCTGCGGTAGTGATAGGATCAGGAAAACACCACCAACCTTCTACAGGTAGCTTTAGGTGAACACTGTGAAGAGCTCGGCAAAAACTAACTTGTACCTTATTTAGCTGCCTGCTGTAGTAATAGGATCAGGAAAGCACCAACCTTCTACAGGTAGCTTTAGACGAACACTGTGCAGAGCTCGCTAAAAAATAACTTGTAGCCTTATTTAGCTGCCAGCGGTAGTGATAGGATCAGGAAAACACCAACCTTCTACAGGTAGCTTTAGGTGAACACTGTGCAGAGCTCGCAAAAAACGAACTTGTAGCTTATTTAGCTGCCTGCGGTAGTGATAGGATCAGGAAAACACCAACCTTCTACAGGTAGCTTTAGGTGAACACTGTGCAGAGCTCGCAAAAAACTAACTTGTAGCTTATTTAGCTGCCTGCGGTAGTGATAGGATCAGGAAAACACCAACCTTCTACAGATAGCTTTAGGTGAACACTAACTTGTAGTTTTAGCTGAGCTTTGTGCAGAGCTCGCAAAAAACTAACTTGTAGCTTATTTAGCTGCCTGCAGTAGTGATAGGATCAGGAAAACACCACCAACCTTCTACAGGTAGCTTTAGGTGAACACTGTGCAGAGCTCGCAAAAAACTAACTTGTAGCTTATTTCGCTGCCTGCGGTAGTAATAGGATCAGGAAAGCACCAACCTTCTACAGGTAGCTTTAGATGAACACTGTACAGAGCTCGCAAAAAATAACTTGTAGCTTATTTAGCTGCCTGCGGTAGTGATAGGATCAGGAAAACACCAACCTTCTACAGGTAGCTTTAGGTGAACACTGTGCAGAGCTCGCAAAAAAATAACTTGTAGCTTATTTAGCTGCCTGCAGTAGTGATAGGATCAGGAAAACACCACCAACCTTCTACAGGTAGCTTTAGGTGAACACTGTGCAGAGCTCACAAAAAACTAACTTGTAGCTTATTTAGCTGCCTGCGGTAGTGATAGGATAGGAAAACACCACCAACCTTCTACAGGTAGCTTTAGGTGAACACTGTGCAGAGCTTGCAAAAAACTAACTTGTAGCTTATTTAGCTTCCTGCGGTAGTGATAGGATCAGGAAAACACCACCAACCTTCTAAAGGTAGCTTTAGGTGAACACTGTGCAGAGCTCGCAAAAAACTAACTTGTAGCTTATTTAGCTGCCTGCGGTAGTGATAGGATCAGGAAAACACCACCAACCTTCTACAGGTAGCTTTAGGTGAACACTGTGCAGAGCTTGCAAAAAACTAACTTGTAGCTTATTTAGCTGCCTGCGGTAGTGATAGGATCAGGAAAACACCACCAACCTTCTACAGGTAGCTTTAGGTGAACACTGTGCAGAGCTCGCAAAAAACAAACTTGTAGCTTATTTAGCTGCCTGCGGTAGTGATAGGATCAGGAAAACACCTCCAACCTTCTACAGGTAGCTTTAGGTGAACACTGAGCAGAGCTCACAAAAAACTAACTTGTAGCTTATTTAGCTGCCTGCGGTAGTGATAGGATCAGGAAAACACCAACCTTCTACAGGTAGCTTTAGGTGAACACTGTGCAGAGGTCGCAAAAAACTAACTTGTAGCTCATTTAGCTGCCTGCGGTAGTGATAGGATCAGGAAAACACCACCAACCTTCTACAGGTAGCTTTAGGTGAACACTGAGCAGAGCTCACAAAAAACTAACTTGTAGCTTATTTAGCTGCCTGCGGTTGTGATAGGATCAGGAAAACACCAACCTTCTACAGGTAGCTTTAGGTGAACACTGTGCAGAGCTCGCAAAAAAACTAACTTGTAGCTTATTTAGCTGCCTGTGGTAGTGATAGGATCAGGAAAACATCAACCTTCTACAGGTAGCTTTAGGCGAACACTGTGCAGAGCTCACTAAAAAATAACTTGTAGCCTTATTTAGCTGCCTGCGGTAGTGATAGGATCAGGAAAACACCAAACTTCTACAGGTAGCTTTAGGTGAACACTGTGCAGAGCTCGCAAAAAACTAACTTGTAGCTTATTTAGCTGCCTGCGGTAGTGATAGGATCAGGAAAACACCAACCTTCTACAGGTAGCTTTAGGTGAACACTGTGCAGAGCTCGCAAAAAAATAACTTGTAGCTTATTTAGCTGCCAGCGGTAGTGATAGGATCAGGAAAACACCACCAACCTTCTACAGGTAGCTTTAGGTGAACACTGTGCAGAGCTCGCAAAAAACGAACGTGTAGCTTATTTAGCTTCCTGCGGTAGTGATAGGATCAGGAAAACACCACCAACCTTCTATAGGTAGCTTTAGGTGAGCACTGTGCAGAGCTCGCAAAAAAACTAACTTGTAGCTTATTTAGCTTCCTGCGGTAGTGATAGGATCAGGAAAACACCAACCTTCTAAAGGTAGCTTTAGGTGAACACTGTGCAGAGCTCGCAAAAAACTAACTTGTAGCTTATTTAGCTGCCTGCGGTAGTGATAGAATCAGTAAAACACCACCAACCTTCTACAGGTAGCTTTAGGTGAACACTGTGCAGAGCTCGCAAAAAACTAACTTGTAGCTTATTTAGCTGCCTGCGGTAGTGATAGGATCAGGAAAACACCATCAACCTTCTACAGGTAGCTTTAGGTGAACACTGTGCAGAGCTCGCAAAAAACAAACTTGTAGCTTATTTAGCTGCCTGCGGTAGTGATAGGATCAGGAAAACACCTCCAACCTTCTACAGGTAGCTTTAGGTGAACACTGAGCAGAGCTCACAAAAAACTAACTTGTAGCTTATTTAGCTGCCTGCGGTAGTGATAGGATCAGGAAAACACCACCAACCTTCTACAGGTAGCTTTAGGTGAACACTGAGCAGAGCTCACAAAAAAATAACTTGTAGCTTATTTAGCTGCCTGCGGTTGTGATAGGATCAGGAAAACACCAACCTTCTAGAGGTAGCTTTAGGTGAACACTGTGCAGAGCTCGCAAAAAACGAACTTGTAGCTTATTTAGCTGCCTGCGGTAGTGATAGGATCAGGAAAACACCACCAACCTTCTACAGGTAGCTTTAGGTGAACACTGTGCAGAGCTTGCAAAAAACTAACTTGTAGCTTATTTAGCTGCCTGCGGTAGTGATAGAATCAGGAAAACACCAACCTTATACAGGTAGATTTAGGTGAACACTGTGCAGAGCTCGCCAAAAACTAACTTGTAGCTTATTTAGCTGCCTGCGGTAGTGATAGGATCAGGAAAACACCACCAACCTTCTACAGGTAGCTTTAGGTGAACACTGTGCAGAGGTCGCAAAAAACTAACTTGTAGCTTATTTAGCTGCCTGCGGTAGTAATAGGATCAGGAAAACACCACCAACCTTCTACAGGTAGCTTTAGGTGAACACTGTGCAGAGCTCGCAAAAAACTAACTTGTAGCTTATTTAGCTGCCTGCGGTAGTGATAGGATCAGGAAAACACCACCAACCTTCTACAGGTAGCTTTAGGTGAACACTGTGCAGAGCTCGCAAAAAACTAACTTGTAGCTTATTTAGCTGCCTGCGGTAGTGATAGGATCAGGAAAACACCACCAACCTTCTACAGGTAGCTTTAGGTGAACACTGAGCAGAGCTCACAAAAAACTAACTTGTAGCTTATTTAGCTGCCTGCGGTAGTGATATGATCAGGAAAACACCAACCTTCTACAGGTAGCTTTAGCTGAACACTGTGCAGAGGTCGCAAAAAACTAACTTGTAGCTTATTTAGCTGCCTGCGGTAGTGATAGGATCAGGAAAACACCACAAACCTTCTACAGGTAGCTTTAGGTGAACACTGTGCAGAGCTCGCAAAAAACTAACTTGTAGCTTTTTTAGCTGCCTGTGGTAGTGATAAGATCAGGAAAACACCACCAACCTTCTACAGGTAGCTTTAGGTGAACACTGTGCAGAGCTCGCAAAAAACTAACTTGTAGCTTATTTAGCTGCCTGCGGTAGTGATAGGATCAGGAAAACACCACCAACCTTCTACAGGTAGCTTTAGGTGAACACTGTGCAGAGCTCGCAAAAAAATAACTTGTAGCTTATTTAGCTGCCTGCGGTAGTGATAGGATATGGAAAACATCACCAACCTTCTACAGGTAGCTTTAGGTGAACACTGTGCAGAGCTCGTAAAAAACTAACTTGTAGCTTATTTAGCTGCCTTCGGTAGTGATAGGATCAGGAAAACACCACCAACCTTCTACAGGTAGCTTTAGGTGAACACTGTGCAGAGCTCGCAAAAAACTAACTTGTAGCTTATTTAGCTGCCTGCGGTAGTGATAGGATCAGGAAAACACCAACCTTATACAGGTAGCTTTAGGTGAACACTGTGCAGAGCTCGCCAAAAACTAACTTGTAGCTTATTTAGCTGCCTGCGGTAGTGATAGGATCAGGAAAACACCACCAACCTTCTACAGGTAGCTTTAGGTGAACACTGTGCAGAGCTCGCAAAAAACTAACTTGTAGCTTATTTAGCTGCCTGCGGTAGTGATAGGATCAGGAAAACACCAACCTTATACAGGTAGCTTTAGGTGAACACTGTGCAGAGCTCGCCAAAAACTAACTTGTAGCTTATTTAGCTGCCTGCGGTAGTGATAGGATCAGGAAAACACCAACCTTCTACAGGTAGCTTTAGGAGAACACTGTGCAGAGCTCGCTAAAAAATAACTTGTAGCCTTATTTAGCTGCCTGCGGTAGTGATAGGATCAGGAAAACACCAACCTTCTACAGGTAGCTTTAGGTGAACATTGTGCAGAGCTCGCAAAAAACGAACTTGTAGCTTATTTAGCTGCCTGCGGTAGTGATAGGATCAGGAAAACACCACCAACCTTCTACAGGTAGCTTTAGGTGAACACTGTGCAGAGCTCACAAAAAACTAACTTGTAGCTTATTTAGCTGCCTGCGGTAGTGATAGGATCAGGAAAACACCACCAACCTTCTACAGGTAGCTTTAGGTGAACACTGTGCAGAGCTCGCAAAAAATGAACTTGTAGCTTATTTAGCTGCCTGCGGTAGTGATAGGATCAGGAAAACACCACCAACCTTCTACAGGTAGCTTTAGGTGAACATTGTGCAGAGCTCGCAAAAAACTAACTTGTAGCTTATTTAGCTGCCTGTGGTAGTGATAGGATCAGGAAAACACTAACCTTATACAGGTAGCTTTAGGTGAACACTGTGCAGAGCTCGCCAAAAACTAACTTGTAGCTTATTTAGCTGCCTCCGGTAGTGATAGGATCAGGAAAACACCACCAACCTTCTACAGGTAGCTTTAGGTGAACACTGTGCAGAGCTCGCCAAAAACTAACTTGTAGCTTATTTAGCTGCCTGCGGTAGTAATAGGATCAGGAAAACACCACCAACCTTCTACAGGTAGCTTTAGGTGAACACTGTGCAGAGCTCGCAAAAAACTAACTTGTAGCTTATTTAGCTGCCTGCGGTAGTGATAGGATCAGGAAAACACCACCAACCTTCTACAGGTAGCTTTAGGTGAACACTGTGCAGAGCTCGCAAAAAACTAACTTGTAGCTTATTTAGCTGCCTGCGGTAGTGATAGGATCAGGAAAACACCACCAACCTTCTACAGGTAGCTTTAGGTGAACACTGAGCAGAGCTCACAAAAAACTAACTTGTAGCTTATTTAGCTGCCTGCGGTAGTGATATGATCAGGAAAACTCCAACCTTCTACAGGTAGCTTTAGCTGAACACTGAGCAGAGGTCGCAAAAAACTAACTTGTAGCTTATTTAGCTGCCTGCGGTAGTGATAGGATCAGGAAAACACCACCAACCTTCTACAGGTAGCTTTAGGTGAACAAGGTGCAGAGCTCGCAAAAAACTAACTTGTAGCTTATTTAGCTGCCTGCGGTATTGATAGGATCAGGAAATAACCAGCCTTCTAAAGGTAGCTTTAGGTGAACACTATGCAGAGCTCGAAAAAAAAATAACTTGTAGCTTATTTAGCTGCCTGCGGTAGTGATAGGATCAGAAAAACACCACTAACCTTCTACAGGTAGCTTTAGGTGAACACTGTGCAGAGCTCGCAAAAAACTAACTTGTAGCTTATTTAGCTGCCTGCGGTAGAGATAGGATCAGGAAAACACCAGCCTTCTACAGGTAGCTTTAGGTGAACACTGTGCAGAGCTCGCAAAAAAATAACTTGTAGCTTATTTAGCTGCCTGCGGTAGTGATAGGATCAGGAAAACACCACCAACCTTCTACAGGTAGCTTTATCTGAACACTGTGCAGAGCTCGCACTACACTAACTTGTAGTTTTAGCTGAACACTGTGCAGAGCTCGCCAAAAACTAACTTGTAGCTTATTTAGCTGCCTGCGGTAGTGATAGGATCAGGAAAACACCACCAACCTTCTACAGGTAGCTTTAGGTGAACACTGTGCAGAGCTCGCAAAAAACTAACTTGTAGCTTATTTAGCTGCCTGCGGTAGTGATAGGATCAGGAAAACACCACCAACCTTCTACAGGTAGCTTTAGGTGAACACTGTGCAGAGCTCGCAAAAAAATAACTTGTAGCTTATTTAGTTGCCTGCGGTAGTGATAGGATCAGGAAAACACCACCACCCTTCTACAGGTAGTTTTAGCTGAACACTGTGAGGAGCTCGCAAAAAACTAACTTGTAGCTTTTTAGCTGCCTGCGGTAGTGATAGGATCAGGAAAACACCACCAACCTTCTACAGGTAGTTTTAGCTGAACACTGTGCAGAGCTCGCAAAAAACTAACTTGTAGCTTTTTAGCTGCCTGCGGTAGTGATAGGATCAGGAAAACACCACCAACCTTCTACAGGTAGCTTTAGGTGAACACGGTGCAGAGCTCGCAAAAAACTAACTTGTAGCTTATTTAGCTGCCTGCGGTAGTGATAGGATCAGGAAAACACCAACCTTCTACAGGTAGCTTTAGGCGAACACTGTGCAGAGCTCGCTAAAAAATAACTTGTAGCCTTATTTAGCTGCCTGCGGTAGTGATAGGATCAGGAAAACACCAACCTTCTACAGGTAGCTTTAGGTGAACATTGTGCAGAGCTCGCAAAAAACGAACTTGTAGCTTATTTAGCTGCTTGCGGTACTGATAGGATCAGGAAAACACCACCAACCTTCTACAGGTAGCTTTAGCTGAACACTGTGCAGAGCTCGCACTACACTAACTTGTAGTTTTAGCTGAACACTGTGCAGAGCTCGCTAAAAACTAACTTGTAGCTTATTTAGCTGCCTGCGGTAGTAATAGGATCAGGAAAACACCACCAACCTTCTACAGGTAGCTTTAGGTGAACACTGTGCAGAGCTCACAAAAAACTAACTTGTAGCTTATTTAGCTGCCTGCGGTAGTGATAGGATCAGGAAAACACCACCAACCTTCTACAGGTAGCTTTAGGTGAACACTGTGCAGAGCTCGCAAAAAACGAACTTGTAGCTTATTTAGCTGCCTGCGGTAGTGATAGGATCAGGAAAACACCACCAACCTTCTACAGGTAGCTTTAGGTGAACACTGTGCAGAGCTTGCAAAAAACTAACTTGTAGCTTATTTAGCTGCCTGCGGTAGTGATAGGATCAGGAAAACACTAACCTTATACAGGTAGCTTTAGGTGAACACTGTGCAGAGCTCGCCAAAAACTAACCTGTAGCTTATTTAGCTGCCTGCGGTAGTGATAGGATCAGGAAAATACCACCAACCTTCTACAGGTAGCTTTAGGTGAACACTGTGCAGAGCTCGCAAAAAACTAACTTGTAGCTTATTTAGCTGCCTGCGGTAGTGATAGGATCAGGAAAACACCACCAACCTTCTACAGGTAGCTTTAGGTGAACACTGTGCAGAGCTCGCAAAAAACTAACTTGTAGCTTATTTAGCTGCCAGCGGTAGTGATAGGATCAGGAAAACACCAACCTTATACAGGTAGATTTAGGTGAACACTGTGCAGAGCTCGCCAAAAACTAACTTGTAGCTTATTTAGCTGCCTGCGGTAGTGATAGGATCAGGAAAACACCACCAACCTTCTACAGGTAGCTTTAGGTGAACACTGTGCAGAGGTCGCAAAAAACTAACTTGTAGCTTATTTAGCTGCCTGCGGTAGTGATAGGATCAGGAAAACACCACCAACCTTCTACAGGTAGTTTTAGCTGAACACTGTGCAGAGCTCGCAAAAAACTAACTTGTAGCTTTTTAGCTGCCTGCGGTAGTGATAGGATCAGGAAAACACCACCAACCTTCTACAGGTAGCTTTAGGTGAACACGGTGCAGAGCTCGCAAAAAACTAACTTGTAGCTTATTTAGCTGCCTGCGGTAGTGATAGGATCAGGAAAACACCAACCTTCTACAGGTAGCTTTAGGCGAACACTGTGCAGAGCTCGCTAAAAAATAACTTGTAGCCTTATTTAGCTGCCTGCGGTAGTGATAGGATCAGGAAAACACCAACCTTCTACAGGTAGCTTTAGGTGAACATTGTGCAGAGCTCGCAAAAAACGAACTTGTAGCTTATTTAGCTGCTTGCGGTAGTGATAGGATCAGGAAAACACCACCAACCTTCTACAGGTAGCTTTAGCTGAACACTGTGCAGAGCTCGCACTACACTAACTTGTAGTTTTAGCTGAACACTGTGCAGAGCTCGCTAAAAACTAACTTGTAGCTTATTTAGCTGCCTGCGGTAGTAATAGGATCAGGAAAACACCACCAACCTTCTACAGGTAGCTTTAGGTGAACACTGTGCAGAGCTCACAAAAAACTAACTTGTAGCTTATTTAGCTGCCTGCGGTAGTGATAGGATCAGGAAAACACCACCAACCTTCTACAGGTAGCTTTAGGTGAACACTGTGCAGAGCTCGCAAAAAACGAACTTGTAGCTTATTTAGCTGCCTGCGGTAGTGATAGGATCAGGAAAACACCACCAACCTTCTACAGGTAGCTTTAGGTGAACACTGTGCAGAGCTTGCAAAAAACTAACTTGTAGCTTATTTAGCTGCCGGCGGTAGTGATAGGATCAGGAAAACACTAACCTTATACAGGTAGCTTTAGGTGAACACTGTGCAGAGCTCGCCAAAAACTAACCTGTAGCTTATTTAGCTGCCTGCGGTAGTGATAGGATCAGGAAAACACCACCAACCTTCTACAGGTAGCTTTAGGTGAACACTGTGCAGAGCTCGCAAAAAACTAACTTGTAGCTTATTTAGCTGCCTGCGGTAGTGATAGGATCAGGAAAACACCACCAACCTTCTACAGGTAGCTTTAGGTGAACACTGTGCAGAGCTCGCAAAAAACTAACTTGTAGCTTATTTAGCTGCCTGCGGTAGTGATAGGATCAGGAAAACACCAACCTTATACAGGTAGATTTAGGTGAACACTGTGCAGAGCTCGCCAAAAACTAACTTGTAGCTTATTTAGCTGCCTGCGGTAGTGATAGGATCAGGAAAACACCACCAACCTTCTACAGGTAGCTTTAGGTGAACACTGTGCAGAGGTCGCAAAAAACTAACTTGTAGCTTATTTAGCTGCCTGCGGTAGTGATAGGATCAGGAAAACACCACCAACCTTCTACAGGTAGCTTTAGCTGAACACTGTGCAGAGCTCGCACTACACTAACTTGTAGTTTTAGCTGAACACTGTGCAGAGCTCGCCAAAAACTAACTTGTAGCTTATTTAGCTGCCTGCGGTAGTAATAGGATCAGGAAAACACCACCAACCTTCTACAGGTAGCTTTAGGTGAACACTGTGCAGAGCTCGCAAAAAACTAACTTGTAGCTTATTTAGCTGCCTGCGGTAGTGATAGGATCAGGAAAACACCATCAACCTTCTACAGGTAGCTTTAGGTGAACACTGTGCAGAGCTCGCAAAAAACTAACTTGTAGCTTATTTAGCTGCCTGCGGTAGTGATAGGATCAGGAAAACACCACCAACCTTCTACAGGTAGCTTTAGGTGAACACTGAGCAGAGCTCACAAAAAACTAACTTGTAGCTTATTTAGCTGCCTGCGGTAGTGATATGATCAGGAAAACACCAACCTTCTACAGGTAGCTTTAGCTGAACACTGTGCAGAGGTCGCAAAAAACTAACTTGTAGCTTATTTAGCTGCCTGCGGTAGTGATAGGATCAGGAAAACACCACAAACCTTCTACAGGTAGCTTTAGGTGAACACTGTGCAGAGCTCGCAAAAAACTAACTTGTAGCTTTTTTAGCTGCCTGTGGTAGTGATAAGATCAGGAAAACACCACCAACCTTCTACAGGTAGCTTTAGGTGAACACTGTGCAGAGCTCGCAAAAAACTAACTTGTAGCTTATTTATCTGCCTGCGGTAGTGATAGGATCAGGAAAACACCACCAACCTTCTACAGGTAGCTTTAGGTGAACACTGTGCAGAGCTCGCAAAAAAATAACTTGTAGCTTATTTAGCTGCCTGCGGTAGTGATAGGATCAGGAAAACACCACCAACCTTCTACAGGTAGCTTTAGGTGAACACTGTGCAGAGCTCGCCAAAAACTAACTTGTAGCTTATTTAGCTGCCTGCGGTAGTAATAGGATCAGGAAAACACCACCAACCTTCTACAGGTAGCTTTAGGTGAACACTGTGCAGAGCTCGCAAAAAACTAACTTGTAGCTTATTTAGCTGCCTGCGGTAGTGATAGGATCAGGAAAACACCATCAACCTTCTACAGGTAGCTTTAGGTGAACACTGTGCAGAGCTCGCAAAAAACTAACTTGTAGCTTATTTAGCTGCCTGCGGTAGTGATAGGATCAGGAAAACACCACCAACCTTCTACAGGTAGCTTTAGGTGAACACTGAGCAGAGCTCACAAAAAACTAACTTGTAGCTTATTTAGCTGCCTGCGGTAGTGATATGATCAGGAAAACACCAACCTTCTACAGGTAGCTTTAGCTGAACACTGTGCAGAGGTCGCAAAAAACTAACTTGTAGCTTATTTAGCTGCCTGCGGTAGTGATAGGATCAGGAAAACACCACAAACCTTCTACAGGTAGCTTTAGGTGAACACTGTGCAGAGCTCGCAAAAAACTAACTTGTAGCTTTTTTAGCTGCCTGTGGTAGTGATAAGATCAGGAAAACACCACCAACCTTCTACAGGTAGCTTTAGGTGAACACTGTGCAGAGCTCGCAAAAAACTAACTTGTAGCTTATTTATCTGCCTGCGGTAGTGATAGGATCAGGAAAACACCACCAACCTTCTACAGGTAGCTTTAGGTGAACACTGTGCAGAGCTCGCAAAAAAATAACTTGTAGCTTATTTAGCTGCCTGCGGTAGTGATAGGATCAGGAAAACACCACCAACCTTCTACAGGTAGCTTTAGGTGAACACTGTGCAGAGCTCGTAAAAAACTAACTTGTAGCTTATTTAGCTGCCTTCGGTAGTGATAGGATCAGGAAAACACCACCAACCTTCTACAGGTAGCTTTAGGTGAACACTGTGCAGAGCTCGCAAAAAACTAACTTGTAGCTTATTTAGCTGTCTGCGGTAGTGATAGGATCAGGAAAACACCAACCTTATACAGGTAGCTTTAGGTGAACACTGTGCAGAGCTCGCCAAAAACTAACTTGTAGCTTATTTAGCTGCCTGCGGTAGTGATAGGATCAGGAAATAACCAACCTTCTAAAGGTAGCTTTAGGTGAACACTGTGCAGAGCTCGCAAAAAAATAACTTGTAGCTTATTTAGCTGCCTGCGGTAGTGATAGGTTCAGGAAAACACCACCAACCTTCTACAGGTAGCTTTAGGTGAACACTGTGCAGAGCTCGCAAAAAAATAACTTGTAGCTTATTTAGCTGCCTGCGGTAGTGATAGGATCAGGAAAACACCAACCTTATACAGGTAGCTTTAGGTGAACACTGTGCAGAGCTCGCCAAAAACTAACTTGTAGCTTATTTAGCTGCCTGCGGTAGTGATAGGATCAGGAAAACACCAACCTTCTACAGGTAGCTTTAGGCGAACACTGTGCAGAGCTCGCTAAAAAATAACTTGTAGCCTTATTTAGCTGCCTGCGGTAGTGATAGGATCAGGAAAACACCAACCTTCTACAGGTAGCTTTAGGTGAACATTGTGCAGAGCTCGCAAAAAACGAACTTGTAGCTTATTTAGCTGCCTGCGGTAGTGATAGGATCAGGAAAACACCACCAACCTTCTACAGGTAGCTTTAGGTGAACACTGTGCAGAGCTCACAAAAAACTAACTTGTAGCTTATTTAGCTGCCTGCGGTAGTGATAGGATCAGGAAAACACCACCAACCTTCTACAGGTAGCTTTAGGTGAACACTGTGCAGAGCTCGCAAAAAATGAACTTGTAGCTTATTAACTGCCTGCGGTAGTGATAGGATCAGGAAAACACCACCAACCTTCTACAGGTAGCTTTAGGTGAACACTGTGCAGAGCTCGCAAAAAACTAACTTGTAGCTTATTTAGCTGCCTGCGGTAGTGATAGGATCAGGAAAACACTAACCTTATACAGGTAGCTTTAGGTGAACACTGTGCAGAGCTCGCCAAAAACTAACTTGTAGCTTATTTAGCTGCCTCCGGTAGTGATAGGATCAGGAAAACACCACCAACCTTCTACAGGTAGCTTTAGGTGAACACTGTGCAGAGCTCGCCAAAAACTAACTTGTAGCTTATTTAGCTGCCTGCTGTAGTAATAGGATCAGGAAAACACCACCAACCTTCTACAGGTAGCTTTAGGTGAACACTGTGCAGAGCTCGCAAAAAACTAACTTGTAGCTTATTTAGCTGCCTGCAGTAGTGATAGGATCAGGAAAACACCACCAACCTTCTACAGGTAGCTTTAGGTGAACACTGTGCAGAGCTCGCAAAAAACTAACTTGTAGCTTATTTAGCTGCCTGCGGTAGTGATAGGATCAGGAAAACACCACCAACCTTCTACAGGTAGCTTTAGGTGAACACTGAGCAGAGCTCACAAAAAACTAACTTGTAGCTTATTTAGCTGCCTGCGGTAGTGATATGATCAGGAAAACTCCAACCTTCTACAGGTAGCTTTAGCTGAACACTGAGCAGAGGTCGCAAAAAACTAACTTGTAGCTTATTTAGCTGCCTGCGGTAGTGATAGGATCAGGAAAACACCACCAACCTTCTACAGGTAGCTTTAGGTGAACACTGTGCAGAGCTCGCAAAAAACTAACTTGTAGCTTTTTTAGCTGCTGTGGTAGTGATAAGATCAGGAAAACACCACCAACCTTCTACAGGTAGCTTTAGGTGAACACTGTGCAGAGCTCGCAAAAAACTAACTTGTAGCTTATTTAGCTGCCTGCGGTAGTGATAGGATCAGGAAAACACCACCAACCTTCTACAGGTAGCTTTAGGTGAACACTGTGCAGAGCTCGCAAAAAAATAACTTGTAGCTTATTTAGCTGCCTGCGGTAGTGATAGGATCAGGAAAACACCACCAACCTTCTACAGGTCGCTTTAGGTGAACACTGTGCAGAGCTCGTAAAAAACTAACTTGTAACTTATTTAGCTGCCTGCGGTAGTGATAGGATCAGGAAAACACCACCAACCTTCTACAGGTAGCTTTAGGTGAACACTGTGCAGAGCTCGCAAAAAACTAACTTGTAGCTTATTTAGCTGCCTGCGGTAGTGATAGGATCAGGAAAACACCAACCTTATACAGGTAGCTTTAGGTGAACACTGTGCAGAGCTCGCCAAAAACTAACTTGTAGCTTATTTAGCTGCCTGCGGTAGTGATAGGATCAGGAAAACACCACCAACCTTCTACAGGTAGCTTTAGGTGAACACTGTGCAGAGGTCGCAAAAAACTAACTTGTAGCTTATTTAGCTGCCTGCGGTAGTGATAGGATTAGGAAAACACCAACCTTCTCTAGGTAGCTTTAGGTGAACACTGTGCAGAGCTCGCTAAAAAATAATTTGTAGCCTTATTTAGCTGCCTGCGGTAGTGATAGGATCAGGAAAACACCACCAACCTTCTACAGGTAGCTTTAGGTGAACACTGTTCAGAGCTCGCAAAAAACTAACTTGTAGCTTATTTAGCTGCCTGCGGTAGTGATAGGATCAGGAAAACACCACCAACCTTCTACAGGTAGTTTTAGCTGAACACTGTGCAGAGCTCGCAAAAAACTAACTTGTAGCTTTTTAGCTGCCTGCGGTAGTGATAGGATCAGGAAAACACCACCAACCTTCTACAGGTAGCTTTAGGTGAACACTGTGCAGAGCTCGCAAAAAACTAACTTGTAGCTTATTTAGCTGCCTTCGGTAGTGATAGGATCAGGAAAACACCAACCTTCTACAGGTAGCTTTAGGTGAACACGGTGCAGAGCTCGCAAAAAACTAACTTGTAGCTTATTTAGCTGCCTGCGGTAGTGATAGGATCAGGAAAACACCAACCTTCTACAGGTAGCTTTAGGCGAACACTGTGCAGAGCTCGCTAAAAAATAACTTGTAGCCTTATTTAGCTGCCTGCGGTAGTGATAGGATCAGGAAAACACCAACCTTCTACAGGTAGCTTTAGGTGAACATTGTGCAGAGCTCGCAAAAAACGAACTTGTAGCTTATTTAGCTGCCTGCGGTAGTGATAGGATCAGGAAAACACCTCCAACCTTCTACAGGTAGTTTTAGCTGAACACTGTGCAGAGCTCGCCAAAAACTAACTTGTAGCTTATTTAGCTGCCTGCGGTAGTAATAGGATCAGGAAAACACCACCAACCTTCTACAGGTAGCTTTAGGTGAACACTGTGCAGAGCTCGCAAAAAACTAACTTGTAGCTTATTTAGCTGCCTGCGGTAGTGATAGGATCAGGAAAACACCACCAACCTTCTACAGGTAGCTTTAGGTGAACACTGTGCAGAGCTCGCAAAAAACTAACTTGTAGCTTATTTAGCTGCCTGCGGTAGTGATAGGATCAGGAAAACACCACAAACCTTCTACAGGTAGCTTTAGGTGAACACTGTGCAGAGCTCGCAAAAAACTAACTTGTAGCTTATTTAGCTGCCTGCGGTAGTGATAGGATCAGGAAAACACCAACCTTCTAAAGGTAGCTTTAGGTGAACACTGTGCAGAGCTCGCAAAAAAATAACTTGTAGCTTATTTAGCTGCCTGCGGTAGTGATAGGATCAGGAAAACACCACCAACCTTCTACAGGTAGCTTTAGGTGAACACTGTGCAGAGCTCGCAAAAAAATAACTTGTAGCTTATTTAGCTGCCTGCGGTAGTGATAGGATCAGGAAAACACCACCAACCTTCTACAGGTAGTTTTAGCTGAACACTGTGCAGAGCTCGCAAAAAACTAACTTGTAGCTTTTTAGCTGCCTGCGGTAGTGATAGGATCAGGAAAACACCACCAACCTTCTACAGGTAGCTTTAGGTGAACACTGTGCAGAGCTCGCAAAAAACTAACTTGTAGCTTATTTAGCTGCCTGCGGTAGTGATAGGATCAGGAAAACACCACAAACCTTCTACAGGTAGCTTTAGGTGAACACTGTGCAGAGCTCGCAAAAAACTAACTTGTAGCTTATTTAGCTGCCTGCGGTAGTGATAGGATCAGGAAAACACCAACCTTCTAAAGGTAGCTTTAGGTGAACACTGTGCAGAGCTCGCAAAAAAATAACTTGTAGCTTATTTAGCTGCCTGCGGTAGTGATAGGATCAGGAAAACACCACCAACCTTCTACAGGTAGCTTTAGGTGAACACTGTGCAGAGCTCGCAAAAAAATAACTTGTAGCTTATTTAGCTGCCTGCGGTAGTGATAGGATCAGGAAAACACCAACCTTCTACAGGTAGCTTTAGGTGAACACTGTGCAGAGCTCGCAAAAAAATAACTTGTAGCTTATTTAGCTGCCTGCGGTAGTGATAGGATCAGGAAAACACCACCAACCTTCTACAGGTAGCTTTAGCTGAACACTGTGCAGAGCTCGCACTACACTAACTTGTAGTTTTAGCTGAACACTGTGCAGAGCTCGCCAAAAACTAACTTGTAGCTTATTTAGCTGCCTGCGGAAGTGATAGGATCAGGAAAACACCACCAACCTTCTACAGGTAGCTTTAGGTGAACACTGTGCAGAGCTCGCAAAAAACTAACTTGTAGCTTATTTAGCTGCCTGCGGTAGTGATAGGATCAGGAAAACACCAACCTTATACAGGTAGCTTTAGGTGAACACTGTGCAGAGCTCGCAAAAAAATAACTTGTAGCTTATTTAGCTGCCTGCGGTAGTGATTGGATCAGGAAAACAACACCAACCTTCTACAGGTAGCTTTAGATGAACACTGTGCAGAGCTCGCAAAAAACGAACTTGTAGCTTATTTAGCTGCCTGCGGTAGTGATAGGATCAGGAAAACACCTCCAACCTTCTACAGGTAGCTTTAGGTGAACACTGTGCAGAGCTCGCAAAAAACTAACTTGTAGCTTATTTAGCTGCCTGCGGTAGTGATAGGATCAGGAAAACACCACCAACCTTCTACAGGTAGCTTTAGGTGAACACTGTGCAGAGCTCGCAAAAAACTAACTTGTAGCTTATTTAGCTGCCTGCGGTAGTGATAGGATCAGGAAAACACCACCAACCTTCTACAGGTAGTTTTAGCTGAACACTGTGCAGAGCTCGCAAAAAACTAACTTGTAGCTTTTTAGCTGCCTGCGGTAGTGATAGGATCAGGAAAACACCACCAACCTTCTACAGGTAGCTTTAGGTGAACACTGTGCAGAGCTCGCAAAAAACTAACTTGTAGCTTATTTAGCTGCCTTCGGTAGTGATAGGATCAGGAAAACACCAACCTTCTACAGGTAGCTTTAGGTGAACACGGTGCAGAGCTCGCAAAAAAATTAACTTGTAGCTTATTTAGCTGCCTGCGGTAGTGATAGGATCAGGAAAACACCAACCTTCTACAGGTAGCTTTAGGCGAACACTGTGCAGAGCTCGCTAAAAAATAACTTGTAGCCTTATTTAGCTGCCTGCGGTAGTGATAGGATCAGGAAAACACCAACCTTCTACAGTTAGCTTTAGGTGAACATTGTGCAGAGCTCGCAAAAAACGAACTTGTAGCTTATTTAGCTGCCTGCGGTAGTGATAGGATCAGGAAAACACCACCAACCTTCTACAGGTAGCTTTAGCTGAATACTGTGCAGAGCTCGCACTACACTAACTTGTAGTTTTAGCTGAACACTGTGCAGAGCTCGCCAAAAACTAACTTGTAGCTTATTTAGCTGCCTGCGGTAGTAATAGGATCAGGAAAACACCACCCACCTTCTACAGGTAGCTTTAGGTGAACACTGTGCAGAGCTCACAAAAAACTAACTTGTAGCTTATTTAGCTGCCTGCGGTAGTGATAGGATCAGGAAAACACCACCAACCTTCTACAGGTAGCTTTAGGTGAACACTGTGCAGAGCTCGCAAAAAACTAACTTGTAGCTTATTTAGCTGCCTTCGGTAGTGATAGGATCAGGAAAACACCAACCTTATACAGGTAGCTTTAGGTGAACACTGTGCAGAGCTTGCAAAAAACTAACTTGTAGCTTATTTAGCTGCCTGCGGTAGTGATAGGATCAGGAAAACACCAACCTTATACAGGTAGCTTTAGGTGAACACTGTGCAGAGCTTGCAAAAAAATAACTTGTAGCTTATTTAGCTGCCTGCGGTAGTGATAGGTTCAGGAAAACAACACCAACCTTCTACAGGTAGCTTTAGGTGAACACTGTGCAGAGCTCGCCAAAAACTAACTTGTAGCTTATTTAGCTGCCTGCGGTAGTGATAGGATCAGGAAAACACTAACCTTATACAGGTATATTTAGGTGAACACTGTGCAGAGCTCGCCAAAAACTAACTTGTAGCTTATTTAGCTGCCTGCGGTAGTGATAGGATCAGGAAAACACCACCAACCTTCTACAGGTAGCTTTAGTTGAACACTGTGCAGAGTTCGCAAAAAACTAACTTGTAGCTTATTTAGCTGCCTGCGGTAGTGATAGGATCAGGAAAACACCAACCTTATACAGGTAGCTTTAGGTGAACACTGTGCAGAGCTCGCAAAAAACTAACTTGTAGCTTATTTAGCTGCCTGCGGTAGTGGTAGGATCAGGAAAACACCACCAACCTTCTACAGGTAGCTTTAGGTGAACACTGTGCAGAGCTCGCAAAAAACTAACTTGTAGCTTATTTAGCTGCCTGCGGTAGTGATAGGATCAGGAAAACACCAACCTTCTACAGGTAGCTTTAGGTGAACACTGTGCAGAGCTCGCACTACACTAACTTGTAGTTTTAGCTGAACACTGTGCAGAGCTCGCCAAAAACTAACTTGTAGCTTATTTAGCTGCCTGCGGTAGTGATAGGATCAGGAAAACACCAACCTTCTACAGGTAGCTTTAGGTGAACACTGTGCAGAGCTCGCAAAAAACTAACTTGTAGCTTATTTAGCTGCCTGCGGTAGTGATAGGATCAGGAAAACACCACCAACCTTCTACAGGTAGCTTTAGGTGAACACTGTGCAGAGCTTGCAAAAAACAAACTTGTAGCTTATTTAGCTGCCTGCGGTAGTGATAGGATCAGGAAAACACCACCAACCTTCTACAGGTAGCTTTAGCTGAACACTGTGCAGAGCTCGCACTACACTAACTTGTAGTTTTAGCTGAACACTGTGTAGAGCTCGCCAAAAACTAACTTGTAGCTTATTTAGCTGCCTGCGGTAGTGATAGGATCAGGAAAACACCACCAACCTTCTACAGGTAGCTTTAGGTGAACACTGTGCAGAGCTCGCAAAAAACTAACTTGTAGCTTATTTAGCTGCCTGCGGTAGTGATAGGATCAGGAAAACACCAACCTTCTACAGGTAGCTTTAGGTGAACACGGTGCAGAGCTCGCAAAAAACTAACTTGTAGCTTATTTAGCTGCCTGCGGTAGTGATAGGATCAGGAAAACACCAACCTTCTACAGGTAGCTTTAGGCGAACACTGTGCAGAGCTCGCTAAAAAATAACTTGTAGCCTTATTTAGCTGCCTGCGGTAGTGATAGGATCAGGAAAACACCAACCTTCTACAGGTAGCTTTAGGTGAACATTGTGCAGAGCTCGCAAAAAACGAACTTGTAGCTTATTTAGCTGCCTGCGGTAGTGATAGGATCAGGAAAACACCTCCAACCTTCTACAGGTAGCTTTAGCTGAACACTGTGCAGAGCTCGCACTACACTAACTTGTAGTTTTAGCTGAACACTGTGCAGAGCTCGCCAAAAACTAACTTGTAGCTTATTTAGCTGCCTGCGGTAGTAATAGGATCAGTAAAACACCACCAACCTTCTACAGGTAGCTTTAGGTGAACACTGTGCAGAGCTCGCAAAAAACTAACTTGCAGCTTATTTAGCTGCCTGCGGTAGTGATAGGATCAGGAAAACACCACCAACCTTCTACAGGTAGCTTTAGGTGAACACTGTGCAGAGTTCGCAAAAAACTAACTTGTAGCTTATTTAGCTGCCTGCGGTAGTGATAGGATCAGGAAAACACCACAAACCTTCTACAGGTAGCTTTAGGTGAACACTGTGCAGAGCTCGCAAAAAACTAACTTGTAGCTTATTTAGCTGCCTGCGGTAGTGATAGGATCAGGAAAACACCAACCTTCTAAAGGTAGCTTTAGGTGAACACTGTGCAGAGCTCGCAAAAAAATAACTTGTAGCTTATTTAGCTGCCTGCGGTAGTGATAGGATCAGGAAAACACCACCAACCTTCTACAGGTAGCTTTAGGTGAACACTGTGCAGAGCTCGCAAAAAAATAACTTGTAGCTTATTTAGCTGCCTGCGGTAGTGATAGGATCAGGAAAACACCAACCTTCTACAGGTAGCTTTAGGTGAACACTGTGCAGAGCTCGCAAAAAAATAACTTGTAGCTTATTTAGCTGCCTGCGGTAGTGATAGGATCAGGAAAACACCACCAACCTTCTACAGGTAGCTTTAGCTGAACACTGTGCAGAGCTCGCACTACACTAACTTGTAGTTTTAGCTGAACACTGTGCAGAGCTCGCCAAAAACTAACTTGTAGCTTATTTAGCTGCCTGCGGTAGTGATAGGATCAGGAAAACACCACCAACCTTCTACAGGTAGCTTTAGGTGAACACTGTGCAGAGCTCGCAAAAAACTAACTTGTAGCTTATTTAGCTGCCTGCGGTAGTGATAGGATCAGGAAAACACCAGCCTTATACAGGTAGCTTTAGGTGAACACTGTGCAGAGCTCGCAAAAAAATAACTTGTAGCTTATTTAGCTGCCTGCGGTAGTGATTGGATCAGGAAAACAACACCAACCTTCTACAGGTAGCTTTAGATGAACACTGTGCAGAGCTCGCAAAAAACGAACTTGTAGCTTATTTAGCTGCCTGCGGTAGTGATAGGATCAGGAAAACACCTCCAACCTTCTACAGGTAGCTTTAGGTGAACACTGTGCAGAGCTCGCAAAAAACTAACTTGTAGCTTATTTAGCTGCCTGCGGTAGTGATAGGATCAGGAAAACACCACCAACCTTCTACAGGTAGCTTTAGGTGAACACTGTGCAGAGCTCGCAAAAAACTAACTTGTAGCTTATTTAGCTGCCTGCGGTAGTGATAGGATCAGGAAAACACCACCAACCTTCTACAGGTAGTTTTAGCTGAACACTGTGCAGAGCTCGCAAAAAACTAACTTGTAGCTTTTTAGCTGCCTGCGGTAGTGATAGGATCAGGAAAACACCACCAACCTTCTACAGGTAGCTTTAGGTGAACACTGTGCAGAGCTCGCAATAAACTAACTTGTAGCTTATTTAGCTGCCTTCGGTAGTGATAGGATCAGGAAAACACCAACCTTCTACAGGTAGCTTTAGGTGAACACGGTGCAGAGCTCGCAAAAAAATTAACTTGTAGCTTATTTAGCTGCCTGCGGTAGTGATAGGATCAGGAAAACACCAACCTTCTACAGGTAGCTTTAGGCGAACACTGTGCAGAGCTCGCTAAAAAATAACTTGTAGCCTTATTTAGCTGCCTGCGGTAGTGATAGGATCAGGAAAACACCAACCTTCTACAGGTAGCTTTAGGTGAACATTGTGCAGAGCTCGCAAAAAACGAACTTGTAGCTTATTTAGCTGCCTGCGGTAGTGATAGGATCAGGAAAACACCACCAACCTTCTACAGGTAGCTTTAGCTGAATACTGTGCAGAGCTCGCACTACACTAACTTGTAGTTTTAGCTGAACACTGTGCAGAGCTCGCCAAAAACTAACTTGTAGCTTATTTAGCTGCCTGCGGTAGTAATAGGATCAGGAAAACACCACCAACCTTCTACAGGTAGCTTTAGGTGAACACTGTGCAGAGCTCACAAAAAACTAACTTGTAGCTTATTTAGCTGCCTGCGGTAGTGATAGGATCAGGAAAACACCACCAACCTTCTACAGGTAGCTTTAGGTGAACACTGTGCAGAGCTCGCAAAAAACTAACTTGTAGCTTATTTAGCTGCCTGCGGTAGTGATAGGATCAGGAAAACACCAACCTTATACAGGTAGCTTTAGGTGAACACTGTGCAGAGCTTGCAAAAAACTAACTTGTAGCTTATTTAGCTGCCTGCGGTAGTGATAGGATCAGGAAAACACCAACCTTATACAGGTAGCTTTAGGTGAACACTGTGCAGAGCTTGCAAAAAAATAACTTGTAGCTTATTTAGCTGCCTGCGGTAGTGAAAGGTTCAGGAAAACAACACCAACCTTCTACAGGTAGCTTTAGGTGAACACTGTGCAGAGCTCGCCAAAAACTAACTTGTAGCTTATTTAGCTGCCTGCGGTAGTGATAGGATCAGGAAAACACTAACCTTATACAGGTAGCTTTAGGTGAACACTGTGCAGAGCTCGCCAAAAACTAACTTGTAGCTTATTTAGCTGCCTGCGGTAGTGATAGGATCAGGAAAACACCACCAACCTTCTACAGGTAGCTTTAGCTGAATACTGTGCAGAGCTCGCACTACACTAACTTGTAGTTTTAGCTGAACACTGTGCAGAGCTCGCCAAAAACTAACTTGTAGCTTATTTAGCTGCCTGCGGTAGTAATAGGATCAGGAAAACACCACCAACCTTCTACAGGTAGCTTTAGGTGAACACTGTGCAGAGCTCGCAAAAAACTAACTTGTAGCTTATTTAGCTGCCTGCGGTAGTGATAGGATCAGGAAAACACCACCAACCTTCTACAGGTAGCTTTAGGTGAACACTGTGCAGAGCTCGCAAAAAACTAACTTGTAGCTTATTTAGCTGCCTGCGGTAGTGATAGGATCAGGAAAACACCACCAACCTTCTACAGGTAGCTTTAGGTGAACACTGTGCAGAGCTCGCAAAAAAATAACTTGTAGCTTATTTAGCTGCCTGCGGTAGTGATAGGATCAGGAAAACACCAACCTTATACAGGTAGCTTTAGGTGAACACTGTGCAGAGCTTGCAAAAAAATAACTTGTAGCTTATTTAGCTGCCTGCGGTAGTGATAGGATCAGGAAAACACCACCAACCTTCTACAGGTAGCTTTAGGTGAACACTGTGCAGAGCTTGCAAAAAACTAACTTGTAGCTTATTTAGCTGCCTGCGGTAGTGATAGGATCAGGAAAACACCACCAACCTTCTACAGGTAGCTTTAGGTGAACACTGTGCAGAGCTCGCAAAAAAATAACTTGTAGCTTATTTAGCTGCCTGCGGTAGTGATAGGATCAGGAAAACAACACTAACCTTCTACAGGTAGCTTTAGGTGAACACTGTGCAGAGCTCGCCAAAAACTAACTTGTAGCTTATTTAGCTGCCTGCGGTAGTGATAGGATCAGGAAAACACCACCAACCTTCTACAGGTAGCTTTAGGTGAACACTGTGCAGAGCTCGCAAAAAACTAACTTGTAGCTTATTTAGCTTCCTGCGGTAGTGATAGGATAAGGAAAACACTAACCTTATACAGGTAGCTTTAGGTGAACACTGTGCAGAGCTCGCCAAAAACTAACTTGTAGCTTATTTAGCTGCCTGCGGTAGTAATAGGATCAGGAAAACACCACCAACCTTCTACAGGTAGCTTTAGGTGAACACTGTGCAGAGCTCGCAAAAAACTAACTTGTAGCTTATTTAGCTGCCTGCGGTAGTGATAGGATCAGGAAAACACCACCAACCTTCTACAGGTAGCTTTAGGTGAACACTGTGCAGAGCTCGCAAAAAACTAACTTGTAGCTTATTTAGCTGCCTGCGGTAGTGATAGGATCAGGAAAACACCACCAACCTTCTACAGGTAGCTTTAGGTGAACACTGTGCAGAGCTCGCAAAAAAATAACTTGTAGCTTATTTAGCTGCCTGCGGTAGTGATAGGATCAGGAAAACACCAACCTTATACAGGTAGCTTTAGGTGAACACTGTGCAGAGCTTGCAAAAAAATAACTTGTAGCTTATTTAGCTGCCTGCGGTAGTGATAGGATCAGGAAAACACCACCAACCTTCTACAGGTAGCTTTAGGTGAACACTGTGCAGAGCTTGCAAAAAACTAACTTGTAGCTTATTTAGCTGCCTGCGGTAGTGATAGGATCAGGAAAACACCACCAACCTTCTACAGGTAGCTTTAGGTGAACACTGTGCAGAGCTCGCAAAAAAATAACTTGTAGCTTATTTAGCTGCCTGCGGTAGTGATAGGATCAGGAAAACAACACTAACCTTCTACAGGTAGCTTTAGGTGAACACTGTGCAGAGCTCGCCAAAAACTAACTTGTAGCTTATTTAGCTGCCTGCGGTAGTGATAGGATCAGGAAAACACCACCAACCTTCTACAGGTAGCTTTAGGTGAACACTGTGCAGAGCTCGCAAAAAACTAACTTGTAGCTTATTTAGCTTCCTGCGGTAGTGATAGGATAAGGAAAACACTAACCTTATACAGGTAGCTTTAGGTGAACACTGTGCAGAGCTCGCCAAAAACTAACTTGTAGCTTATTTAGCTGCCTGCGGTAGTGATAGGATCAGGAAAACACCACCAACCTTCTACAGGTAGCTTTAGTTGAACACTGTGCAGAGCTCGCAAAAAACTAACTTGTAGCTTATTTAGCTGCCTGCGGTAGTGATAGGATCAGGAAAACACCAACCTTATACAGGTAGCTTTAGGTGAACACTGTGCAGAGCTCGCAAAAAACTAACTTGTAGCTTATTTAGCTGCCTGCGGTAGTGGTAGGATCAGGAAAACACCACCAACCTTCTACAGGTAGCTTTAGGTGAACACTGTGCAGAGCTCGCAAAAAACTAACTTGTAGCTTATTTAGCTGCCTGCGGTAGTGATAGGATCAGGAAAACACCAACCTTCTACAGGTAGCTTTAGGTGAACACTGTGCAGAGCTCGCACTACACTAACTTGTAGTTTTAGCTGAACACTGTGCAGAGCTCGCCAAAAACTAACTTGTAGCTTATTTAGCTGCCTGCGGTAGTGATAGGATCAGGAAAACACCAACCTTCTACAGGTAGCTTTAGGTGAACACTGTGCAGAGCTCGCAAAAAACTAACTTGTAGCTTATTTAGCTGCCTGCGGTAGTGATAGGATCAGGAAAACACCACCAACCTTCTACAGGTAGCTTTAGGTGAACACTGTGCAGAGCTTGCAAAAAACGAACTTGTAGCTTATTTAGCTGCCTGCGGTAGTGATAGGATCAGGAAAACACCACCAACCTTCTACAGGTAGCTTTAGCTGAACACTGTGCAGAGCTCGCACTACACTAACTTGTAGTTTTAGCTGAACACTGTGCAGAGCTCGCCAAAAACTAACTTGTAGCTTATTTAGCTGCCTGCGGTAGTGATAGGATCAGGAAAACACCACCAACCTTCTACAGGTAGCTTTAGGTGAACACTGTGCAGAGCTCGCAAAAAACTAACTTGTAGCTTATTTAGCTGCCTGCGGTAGTGATAGGATCAGGAAAACACCAACCTTCTACAGGTAGCTTTAGGTGAACACTGTGCAGAGCTCGCAAAAAACTAACTTGTAGCTTATTTAGCTGCCTGCGGTAGTGATAGGATCAGGAAAACACCAACCTTATACAGGTAGCTTTAGGTGAACACTGTGCAGAGCTCGCAAAAAAATAACTTGTAGCTTATTTAGCTGCCTGCGGTAGTGATAGGATCAGGAAAACATCAACCTTCTACAGGTAGCTTTAGGTGAACACTGTGCAGAGCTCACAAAAAAATAACTTGTAGCTTATTTAGCTGCCTGCAGTAGTGATAGGATCAGGAAAATACCACCAACCTTCTACAGGTAGCTTTAGCTTAACACTGTGCAGAGATCGCAAAAAACAAACTTGTAGTTTTAGCTGAACAGTGTGAGGAGGACGCACTACACTAACTTTTATCTTTAGCTGAACACTGTGCAGAGGTCGCACTACACTAACTTGTAGTTTTAGCTGAACACTGTGAGGAGGACGCACTACCCTAACTTGTAGCTTTAGCTGAACACTGTTCAGAGTTCGCACTACACTAACTTGTAATTTTAGCTGAACACTGTTCAGAGGACGCAGTACACTAACTTGTAGCTTTAGCTAAACACTGTGCAGAGGTCACACTACACTAACTTGTAGCTTTAGCTGAACACTGTGAGGAGGACGCACTACCCTAACTTGTAGCTTTAGCTGAACACTGTGCAGAGGTCACACTAAACTAACTTGTAGCTTTAGCTGAACACTGTGAGGAGGACGCACTACACTAACTTGTAGTTTTAGCTGAACACTGTGCAGAGGTCATACTAAACTAACTTGTAGCTTTAACTGAACACTGAGGAGGACGCACTACACAAACTGTAAATAGTCTATCTGCCTGACTGTGGTACTAATAGGATCAAAAGAACACCAGCAATTTTCTTCAGGTAGCTGTAAATACTGTAACAAGACAAGCCTGCCTGTCAGTAGGAAGATAACAGGAACGGATCTAGCTAAACTGAATACAGTGTATCTATATATATTCAACACCTGGGATACAATACACTGTAAGTGCAACTAACTCACTGATAGGGATGAGCCGAACACCCCCCGGTTCGGTTCGCACCAGAACCTGCGAACGGACCGAAAGTTCGCACGAACGTTAGAACCCCATTGACGTCTATGGGACTCGAACGTTCGAAATCAAAAGTGCTCATTTTAAAGGCTAATTTGCATGGTATTGTCCTAAAAAGGGTTTGGGGACCCGGGTCCTACCCCAGGGGACATGTATCAATGCAAAAAAAACTTTTAAAAACGGCCGTTTTTTCGGGAGCAGTGATTTTAATGATGCTTAAAGTAAAAAAAAAAAAAGTGAAATATTCCTTTAAATATCGTACCTGGGGGGTGTCTATAGTATGCCTGTAAAGTGACGCGTGTTTCCCATGTTTAGAACAGTCCCTGCACCAAATGTCATTTTTAAAGGAAAAAATCTCATTTAAAACTGCTTGCGGGTTTAATGTCATGTCGGGTCATGGCAATATGGATGAAAATCAGTGAGACAAACGGCATGGGTACCCCCCAGTCCATTACCAGGCCCTTTGGGTCTTGTATGGATATTAAGGGGAACCCCGCACCCAAATTAAAATAAGGAAAGGTGTGGGGCCACCAGGCCCTATATACTCTGAACAGCAGTATACAGGCGGTGCAAACAAGACAGGGACTGTAGGTTTGTTGTTAAGTAGAATCTCTTTGTAATTTTGAACATTTTTAACGTGTTTAGCTCCAGCCAAAAAATCTTTTCTAAGCTTTTTGGAAAACATAGGGAAGGGTTATCACCCCTGTGACATTTGTTTTGCTGTCTTTCCTCCTCTTCAGAAGATTTCACCTCACTTTTTTGTCCCAATGAAAAATGTTTTTTGAAAATTTGGGTTTTTTTGTGGAACAAGGATTGGAAAGCATCAGTGGAAAGGAGAAATTGTTTTCCCATATTAACTCTTACAGGAGAGAATTTCCCTTCCTAGGGGTAGATTTCATCTCACTTCCTGTTGTCTCCTTCCGTTTGCAAGTAGGAGTCGTTTGTAAGTTAGATGTTTGAAAGTAGGGTCCTGCCCTATATACTCAGCAGAAATTTGGGCCTTAGGTGTTGCTGTGGCCACAACACTGTAAGCCCTCATAGGGCCCTGCTGTGAAATATTAGATCAAGAATTGTAATTACATGCCCCTGTTGAACAGGAGCTGAAAAATTAGGCCTTAGGCACTGGTGCTGGTGCCACAACACTGCAACCCCTCACAGACACTCTAGTTGGAACGCAGGAACGAGCCCTGCTGCAAAGTATTGCTTCAAAAATTGTAATTACACGCCCCTGTTAGACAGGGGCAGAAAAATTGGGCCTTAGGCACTGGTGCTGGTGCCACAACACTGCAACCCCTCACAGACACTCTAGTTGGAACGCAGGAACGAGCCCTGCTGCAAAGTATTGCATCAAAAATTGTAATTACACGCCCCTGTTAGACAGGGGCAGAAAAATTGGGCCTTAGGCACTGGTGCTGGTGCCACAACACTGCAACCCCTCACAGACACTCTAGTTGGAACGCAGGAACGAGCCCTGCTGCAAAGTTTTGCATCAAAAATTGTAATTACACGCCCCTGTTAGACAGGGGCAGAAAAATTGGGCCTTAGGCACTGGTGCTGGTGCCACAACACTGCAACCCCTCACAGACACTCTAGTTGGAACGCAGGAACGAGCCCTGCTGCAAAGTATTGCATCAAAAATTGTAATTACACGCCCCTGTTAGACAGGGGCAGAAAAATTGGGCCTTAGGCACTGGTGCTGGTGCCACAACACTGCAACCCCTCACAGACACTCTAGTTGGAATGCAGGAACGAGCCCTGCTGCAAAGTATTACATCAAAAATTGTAATTACACGCCCCTGTTAAACAGGGGCTGAAAAATTGTGCCTTAGGCACTGGTGGTGGCGCCCAGAACCAAAAATGTTCTTACAAGCTATCAGCGTGATGATTGAGGAGGAAGAGGATAATTACTCAGGGATAGTCACTCAGCATCAGCATAGGCAGTCTTTGAAGGGATCTGAGATTTCAAAAAAAATTATTCGGTTACATCAGCATCAGGTGCTTGGTAGCTGGTGGTGATCCAAGACTCATTCATTTTTATGAAGGTCAGCCGATCGACCGAGTCGGTGGACAGACGCACCCTGTGATCGGTTACCACACCTCCAGCAGCACTGAATGTGCGTTCCGAAAGAACGCTGGATGCAGGACAGGCCAGTAGCTCAATTGCATACTGTGCAAGCTCTGGCCAGTGATCCATCCTCAAGACCCAGTAACCCAGAGGATTTTCGGTGGGAAAGGTGTCCAAGTCTGATCTTGCCCCTAGGTATTCCTGCACCATGTAAAACAGATGCTGGCGATGGTTGCTGGAACCGATCATACCTTGGGGCTGCGGACCAAAAAATTGTCTGAACGCATCGGTCAGACGGCCACCTTCTCCACCACTCCTTCTTTGACTGACCGAAGCCTCAGCAACACGTTGTCCAGAAACAGGAGTTTGTAACCTCCCAGTCTTTGGGAACGCGTTGCACAGACCTTTCTGCAAGGCCTCCCGAAGATGTTTCATCCTCTGCTCCCTCTGCGATGGCAAGATAAGGTCCGCAACCTTACCCTTGTAACGTGGATCAAGGAGGGTTGCCAGCCAGTATTGGTCCTTCTCCTTGATACCACGAATACGAGGATCCTTACGCAGGCTTTGCAGGATCAGGGAGGCCATGCAGCGTAGGTTTGCTGAGGCATTCGGTCCGGAGTCCTCTGGGTCACTAAGAACAACATGGTCCGCAGCCACCTCCTCCCAGCCACGTACAAGTCCATGTGTTTCTTGGGACTGATCCCTTAAAGACTGCTGCTGATGCTGAGTGCCAGGCTCCACCTCCATACTGACACAATCTTCCTCCTCCTCCTCTTCCTCCTCGTCCTCTTCCTGTGTGATCGGCGGGCACGCAGGAACACTGTCTGGATAAAGGGGGCCTTGAGAGCTAAGGAAGTCCTCCTCTTCCTGCCTCTGTTCTGCCTCAAGTGCCCTGTCCATTATTCCACGCAGCGTGTGCTCCAACAGGTGGACAAGGGGGACAGTGTCACTGATGCATGCACTGTCACTGCTCACCATCCTCGTGGCCTCCTCGAATGGTGACAGGACAGTGCATGCATCCCTGATCATGGCCCACTGGCGTGGGGAAAAAAAACCAAGCTCCCCTGACCCTGTCCTGGTGCCATAGTCGCACAGGTACTCATTGATGGCCCTCTGCTGCGTGTGCAGCCGCTGCAGCACGGCCAACGTTGAGTTCCACCTGGTGGGCATGTCACAGATTAGGCGGTTCTTGGGCAGGTTAAACTCCTTTTGGAGGTCCGTCAGCCGAGCACTGGCATTATATGACCGGCGGAAATGCACACAGACTTTCCTGGCCTGCCTCAGGACATCCTGTAAGCCCGGGTACCTGCCCAAGAACCGCTGTACCACCAAGTTAAGGACGTGAGCCAAACAGGGCACATGGGTCATTTGTCCCTGTCGGAGGGCAGAGAGGAGGTTGGTGCCATTGTCGCAAACCACCATTCCTGCCTTAAGTTGGCATGGCGTCAACCACCTCTGAACCTGCCCCTGCAGAGCTGACAGAACCTCTGCCCCAGTGTGTCTCCTGTCCCCCAAGCACACCAGCTCAAGCACCGCATGGCATCTTTTGGCCTGCGTACTTGCGTAGCCCCTTGAACGACTACGGAGCACCGCTGGTTCCGAGGAAGAGGCCATGGAGGAAGAAGAAGAGGAGGGGGTGGAGGAGAGAGGTGTGTCACAATCAGCATTTTGGAGGCGTGGTGGCGGAACAACCTCCAACACTACTGCACCTTGTCCTGCATCCTTCCCAGCTGCCAGCAGAGTCACCCAATGCGCCGTGAAACTTAGGTAACGTCCCTGTCCATGCCTGCTGGACCATGAGTCAGCGGTAATATGCACCTTACCGCTGACCGCCCTGTCCAGCGAGGCATGGACATTGCCTTCCACATGCCGGTAGAGAGCCGGAATCGCCTTCCGTGAGAAAAAGTGGCGTTTGGGTACCTGCCACTGAGGAACCGCACATTCCACAAACTCACGGAAGGGGGCAGAGTCTACCAACTGAAAAGGCAGCAGTTGAAGTGCTAGCAATTTTGCCAAGCTAGCATTCAACCGCTGGGCATGTGGATGGCTGGGAGCAAACTTCTTTCGGCGGTGCAGCAGCTGGGGCAGGGAAATTTGCCTGGTACAATCTGACGTCGGTGTACCAAAAGCAGATTGCCCACAAGTACTTGGCTGTGACACACCTAATTCTACACCTTCATTCCTCTCACTGCAGGTCTCAGAGAGGACTGAAGGTCTAGTGGGGTTGGAAATCTCAGCTGATGAGGAGCAAGGAGAGATCCTCTTTGTTCTTTGGTGTGGGTCTTTTAGATACGCTTGCCAACGAACTGCATGGCAGGTCAACATATGTCTGGTCAAGCATGTGGTACCCAAGCGGGAGATGTTTTGGCCACGCGAGATACGCTTGAGACATATGTTGCAAATAGCAGCGGTGCGATCTGATGCACTCGTCTCAAAAAAGGCCCACACCAAAGAACTTTTTGAATAACGCGCAGAGACTGCAGCGCCCTGCACATGTGGAGCTTTGGGGTGTGATGCAGTCAATGTGCTGCCCTTAGGCTGGCCCCTGGAGGGCATCCTGCCTCGTTGGTGATGTGCCGCCGCCTCCTCCTCCTCCTCCTCCTCCTCCTCTCTCCTATCAGGCACCCACGTTGAGTCAGTGACCTCATCATCCCCTCCCTCCTCATCACTGGAGCAAACCTGGCAGTATGCTGCAGCAGGGGGAGCATGACTGCCAGATTGCTGTCCTTCTTGGGCACCCCCTCTGTCCATGCTCATGTTACTGCCTTCATCGAGCTCAGTATCGTCATCAGAGCCTTCCAAACGCTGGGCATCCTCCTGGAGCATGTACCCAACACTGTGGTCAAACAGTTCGAGGGAATCCTCATGAGGACATGGTGGAGCTAGGGAAGGAGTCACTGATGACATTGAGCTGAGGGAAGAGGCCGCTGCTTTGCCAGACAAAGCACCCTGGGCATGGGTGAGAGAGGATGAGGAGGATGAGGACGGCTTGGTCATCCACTCGACCAAGTCTTCCGCATGTTGCGGCTCAACACGGCCAGCTGCCGAAAAAAAGGCCAAGCGTGTCCCATGGCCACGTGCTGATGAGGATGCACCGTCTCCACGACCAGCACTAGACACAGAGCCTGCTTGCCCTCTCTTATTGGCTTGTGACTGTCTGCCTCTCCTTCTTGGCCTTCCAGACATACTAATGGCCTGTAGCTGCACTAAGCTGGGATAGAACACCTGTAATTTTCTTCAAGTAGCTTTATATACTGTAACCAGACAAGCCTGCCTGTCAGTAGGAAGATAACAGGAACGGATCTAGCTGAACACTGTGAACAGGACACACTGTACTAAATGTAAATAGTCTAGCTGCCTGACCGTGGTACTAATAGGATCAAATAGAACACCTGTAATTTTCTTCAGGTAGCTTTATATACTGTAACCAGACAAGCCTGCCTGTCAGTAGGAAGATAACAGGAACGGATCTAGCTGAACACTGTGAGCAGGACGCACTGTACTAAATGTAAATAGTCTAGCTGCCTGACCGTGGTACTAATAGGATCAAATAGAACACCTGTAATTTTCTTCAGGTAGCTTTATATACTGTAACCAGACAAGCCTGCCTGTCAGTAGGAATTTAACAGGAACGGATCTAGCTGAACACTGTGAGCAGGACGCACTGCACTAAATGTAAATAGTCTAGAAGATAACAGGAACGGATCTAGCTGAACACTGTGAGCAGGACGCACTGCACTAAATGTAAATAGTCTAGAAGATAACAGGAACGGATCTAGCTGAACACTGTGAGCAGGACGCACTGCACTAAATGTAAATAGTCTAGAAGATAACAGGAACGGATCTAGCTGAACACTGTGAGCAGGACGCACTGCACTAAATGTAAATAGTCTAGAAGATAACAGGAACGGATCTAGCTGAACACTGTGAGCAGGACGCACTGCACTAAATGTAAATAGCAGGAACGGATCTAGCTGAACACTGTGAGCAGGACGCACTGCACTAAATGTAAATAGTCTAGAAGATAACAGGAACGGATCTAGCTGAACACTGTGAGCAGGACGCACTGCACTAAATGTAAATAGCAGGAACGGCCCTAGCTGAACACTGTGAGCAGGACGCACTGCACTAAATGTAAATAGCAGGAACGGATCTAGCTGAACACTGTGAGCAGGACGCACTGCACTAAATGTAAATAGTCTAGAAGATAACAGGAACGGATCTAGCTGAACACTGTGAGCAGGACGCACTGCACTAAATGTAAATAGCAGGAACGGATCTAGCTGAACACTGTGAGCAGGACGCACTGCACTAAATGTAAATAGCAGGAACGGATCTAGCTGAACACTGTGAGCAGGACGCACTGCACTAAATGTAAATAGCAGGAACGGATCTAGCTGAACACTGTGAGCAGGACGCACTGCACTAAATGTAAATAGCAGGAACGGATCTAGCTGAACACTGTGAGCAGGACGCACTGCACTAAATGTAAATTGCAGGAACGGATCTAGATGAACACTGTGAGCAGGACGCACTGCACTAAATGTAAATAGTCTAGAAGATAACAGGAACGGATCTAGCTGAACACTGTGAGCAGGACGCACTGCACTAAATGTAAATAGCAGGAACGGATCTAGCTGAACACTGTGAGCAGGACGCACACTGCATTAAATGTAAATAGTCTAGATAGAAGATAACAGGAACGGATCTAGCTAAACTGAATACAGTGTATATATATATATGCAACACCTGGGATACATATATATACACAATACACTGTAAGTGCAGCTAACTGACTGACTGTTCTGCCTAATCTATCTAACTCAAATCAAATGACACTGTCTCTCTCTCTCTCTATCTCTCAGCACACCGGAACACACACTACACAGGGCCGCCGTGCAGGCGGCCTTATATAGTGTGGGGTGTGTACTAAATCCCCTGAGCCATAATTGGCCAAAGCCACCCTGGCTTTGGCCAATTACAGCTCTCTCTACTGACGGCGCTGTGATTGGCCAAGCATGCGGGTCATAGTGCATGCTTGGCCAATCATCAGCCAGCAATGCACTGCAATGCCGCAGTGAATTATGGGCCGTGACGCGCCACACGAATTTAGCGCGAAATGCCCATAACGTTCGCAATTCGGCGAACGATCGAACAGCCGATGTTCGAGTCGAACATGGGTTCGACTCGAACACGAAGCTCATCCCTACTCACTGACTGTCTTGCCTAATCTAGCTAACTCAAATTAAATGACACTGTCTCTCTCTAAGCATGCCATAACACACTACACAGGGCCGCCGTGTAGGCGGCCTTATATAGTGTGGGGCGTGTCCTAAACCCCCTGAGCCATAATTGGCCAAAGCCACCCTGGCTTTGGCCAATTACAGCTCTCTCTACTGACGGCGCTGTGATTGGCCAAGCATGCGGGTCATAGTGCATGCTTGGCAAATCATCAGCCAGCAATGCACTGCAATGCCGCAGTGAATTATGGGCCGTGACGCGCCACATGAATTTGGCGCGAACAGCCCATATCGTTCGCAATTCGGTGAACGATCGAACAGATGATGTTCGAACGCAAAGCTCATCCCTACTCTGTAGCCACTCCGGACCTTTTTCAGCTGCTGCCTTGCCAGGATCAAATCTATGTCGTCCATTGTGGAGGAGCAGTGACAAAAAACTGCCTCCTCCGTCTAAAACTTCCTCACACTGATCCCTTGCTCCACCCCTCCTATATATATAACTCCTCCCCCTTCTTTCCAAAAGACTGCTTTCTTACCTCCCCTTTCTTACCACGTTTTTCCTTCAATATTAATCCCTTCTGTGTTTTCCTTGGCCACACTGTCATGCCCGGCCCTACACTACCCCTCCTTTTAGTCATTTTCGCTCCGGGCCTCACTTGTGTGGCACACATTAACGTGCCATGTACTGATGATCACGCAATAGATGTCAGGCACTGACATTTATTTATTAATTGATTTTTTATATTTTATATTTATTTTTATTTGTTCATAACGTGTTCATCTCATTTAACCTCCTTTTTTCCCCTAATCAGCGATAACATCTTTCCCTGGTCTGCCGGTTTAGCGGGATCTTGACCCCTGCTGTAGCGCTCCTTCCTGGCAGTGTGGGGAGACACAAGGGCCCTGTGTCTCCCTATGCATTCATCGGGTGGCAGCACCACCCGGGCTGCAGTTCTCTACCTGCCAGCGGCATTCCGGACTACATCCGCGCTCCGTGGCCGTGCACGCGCGAACCTACTGCGCGCGCGTGACTTCACGGCGCACACGCAGCTGTGGCGGATGTAGCAGCGGAGCCGAGGGCTTTCCTTCCGGAACGCCGGGGGAGCCACACTGGAAGTGACGCTCAGCGCCATTTTCCCTGGCGAACGGGGGGCTTCCGGGAGGTGGATCAGTGGCACCCGTACCCAATCCAAGTAATATCGCACCCTGATATGCTCACCTATATAAGGTGATTAGACACTATGGGGACTTGCTGATACCCCATATGCTCCACCCGGATAGGCACATGTCTGCAGCGGCAACTGAGGACTGGTGAGGTTACTCATATTACTCTATCACACTACATGTCATGCTCTCTTACCTCTATTGCTGTTAAGAGCCATGCACTCACAATCTAATTTTTGACATTTACAGATAATTGTCACTCACTGCATAGATATTTAGGTGGTACGCCTACGGGTGCCCCCCCCTCTTTTTAACCGGAACCCATAGTTACACAGAAAACAAGGTAACTTGTTTGGGGACTTATCCACCTTATGTAACATTTCACCTTGCTCTGCCACATTTTCTTTTCTTTTCCTCTATGCACCTTTTTCCTCTCACTGCCCTAAGGTATCTGGCAGCTACTTAAGGCTCACTGCTTTGGCTTGTTTTTTGTTTCCTGCTAGTCTGGTTTGGCACTATTGCACTGGACATTGGTATACTTTTTTGGTTATTCATTTCTATTTCACCCTCACTCTCACACTTCTACACTTTATTCCACAGTTACACCTTCTCTTATTTGCCCGCATACTCACTTGGGCATATACTCACTTGGGCATTTACTTGCACCTTATTTGCAATAAATTTACTACTCGTTCCATAACCTATCCATTTTGTTGCCACTGGTTTTGGTCCATGTTCCTTTCCACTCATCCCATCCTCCCCATTTATTCCTCACTCCATCCCACCCCCCCTTTTTTTTCCACCCCCCACCCTCTCCTCCCCCCGTCTCACATCTATCTTTCTCCCCTTTTCTTTTGCTTCATCCCCCACCCCATCCTGTCCTCACTTTCTGACCTCCACACGGACCACCCGAGTCGCAACAACCGTTATAAGACTAGAATTCAATGTGTAGATACACTTAATTACATTCTCTCACCATCCTCTTGAGCTGCACAACTAATGCATTTTTTATATACATTACCTTAACCACAGGCCACACTTGTTCCTCTACTTGGGCCTCCCCAACCGTCAACGATTTCCTATGGTGTGACTCCTCGCAAGGCGCGCACCTTTTTCCTCCCTGTCTTTACTGACCGTGCCGACCACTGAGAAACGCTGAAGGGGTTCTTTCCATACAGAGAGCATTGAATATGGTCCAACACATCTTGATTGGTAAATGTATGAAAATTTTTATTATTGCTCGTTTATTTTCTCTCCATTTTTTCATTAACTTAACACTACAATATATGTTAACGTTTTTACAGTCTATATAATCCTCTGAAGACCCGTTGGGGTCGAAAGGCGTCAGGATTTCCAATACACGCTACATATAATACTTCTATCTATGATGTCTGATCACGCTGCATTTTCATTGTACATTGTCATGTTGATGGCACTGCTTTTTATACATGTACCACAACTCATGTTTTGACAATATACATTTTAAATAACTACCGTTTTGATACCTTTTGATAACAAAAATAAAGAATTTGAATTTATACCTAATCCTTTGATATAACTTTTATTCTTTGCTGCCTAGAAAACCCCTCTGGGGGACAGCCTCCTTTTTCGATAACCTTAATGGGGTGTGCAGCCATTGTGTCTTTTCTCCTATGAGCGTCTTCCGTTTCATGTTTATTCTTGTTTTTGCCACGTTTGATGTGCGTGTGACACAGTTTGCAGATAGCAACAGTGTGAACTGCTGCAGATTATGCTGAAAAAGGGCCAGACAGCTGAGCTGAGGTGAGTGGGCTGGGAGATAACAGCTGCAGAATGTGATGGAATAGGGTGGCTGCTCTCTACTCTTTCTTGATGCTGACCTCCTTGGGGTTGTGCCGCCTCACCTTCAGTTTCCTCCTCTGCTCTATCTGGCACCCAAGTCACACCAGTAACCTCATCATCATCATCTCCATCTCCTCCATCTTCATCATTACCACTGGAGACAACTTGGCAATACACTGCGCCTTGGGGAACATGAATGCCAATTTTTCTACCAGTGTTCCTCCCTCTCTCTAGGGTCATGCTCCTGTCATCCTCAACCTCAGAACCTGCATCTGAATCCAGTAATGGCTGGGCATCATCAAGGAGCAAGTGGCTGATGCTGTGGTCAAATAACTCAGCTGACTCCTCAATGGCTGATGTTAGGGCTATGGCAGGAATAGATGTGGACAGGGAGGCAGGTTTATCCACTCTGGCAACTGCAGGGGACTGCACACTTGTCTATGCTTGTGTGACAGAGGATGGGGAGGATGAGGAAGGTTTAGTAAGCCAGTCCACCACCTCCTCTGCATGCTGTGGCTGGATAGCACGGGCAAACTCACTAAACAGAGGAAATGATGCCAGGCCTGAGGACTGACCACCACATCCACCTTTTCCTGTGGACACATTTGTTGCTGGCCCCCTTACAGTGCCAAGGGAACGTCTGCCTCTGCATTAAACTGCATTAAACTGGCAGTAACACACGCAAAACTGGCAGTAACGCACGCAAAACGATATGGTGTTAAACTGGCAGTAACGCACGCAATACGATACGGCGTTAAACTGGCAGTAACGCAATCAAATAGACGATGTTCAACCGTCACTACACTGAAGCTATCTGAACTGTCCCTACTCTAGCTATATACTAATGTTAAGATTACTGACACGGTCTCACTACACTACACTGAAACTATCTGAGCTGTCCCTACTCCACACTAATGTATGTATGAATTACACAGTCACACTACAGTGAAACTATCTGAGCTGTCCCTACTCTAGCTGCACACTATGAAAAGCTGAATGATGGTCCTCCTCACTACACTCACACTATCCCTAGACTGACACTAAACTAATATTCTCCACTGACAATTGAAGCAAAATAGCACAGTATAGCATACTAACTAATAGTACTGAACAGAGCCCTGTTCTATCTCTCTCCATGCCAAAAACACACTGAAAATGGCTGCCATTGAAAGAATACTTTTATACTGTGGGGCGGGAATGAGCCATGATTGGACAAAGTCATGATGACCGTGTCCAATCATGACTCTGACAGTGCTCTGTGCCCAGATTGGCTGAAGCTTTCACTGCTTCAGCCAATCACGGCTTGCAATGCACTGTTCAGCTGTTAAACGAACGTCCAAACAACTAAAGTTCAGCCCGAACTTATGCTCGAGCCAAACCGTTCGCCCATTCCTATGCACTACGCAGTACATTTTGGGGCGCTCGGTGGGCGAAGATCCCACCGAGTGCCCCGCAAATTCGGGTGTTGCCAAACAGGCAATGTTCAGACCAAACTTTTGCTCTGCTCGAACTGTTCACCCAACTCTAAAGCCACGTACACACGAGCAGAATGTCAGACAGAAAAAGTCAGATGGAAGCTTTTCATCGTATATTCCGATCGTGTGTAGGCCTCATCGGACTTTTTTTTTTTTGGAAAATTCTGAGGGACCTAGAAATGGAACATGTTCTAAATATTTCTGATGGAACCAACTCCTAACGGGAAAACCGATCGTCTGTATGCTGTTCCAACGGACCAAAAATGACGCATGCTCTGAAGTACGAGACGGAAGCTATTGGCTACTGGCTATTGAACTTCCTTTTTCTAGTCCCGTTGTAAGTGTTCTATGTCACTGTGTTGTTGACGGTCGGACTTTGGTCGGACTTTGGTTTGACCGTGTGTAGGCAAGACCGTTTGAATGGAATTTCGTCAGAATTTCGTCGGAGAAACCTTCGGAGTTTATTCCGACGGCAAAACCGCTCGTGTGTACGTGGCATAATAAGCTGTATAGAGATATATATTGTCAGAATGGTATGTGAAAACTAGGGCGGTGATGTATGAAGGATCCAGGTAAGAGGAAGACTTGTATATTAAAGTTGGAATTTTGAACAATATTTTCCTCCCTGGAATTTTGTGGATTTTCATAAGACAACCCTGAAACCTGAAGGACTTTCTTATCTGGAATATTCAGAGTTAACAAGGTGAGAGAAATACTGACACAGTTAACAGAGGATGTCATATGATCGCTAGTGACAGGAGAGCTGACACACCTTCTAGGCTCTAAAGTCACTATCATCTCTACAGGGAAGTCACTCCTTCGGGATCCCAACCTGCTACTCTATTACCATTGTCTTATATCCTATAATGGCGAGACACTGGAAGGTCCTCCTCATCCTGAGCACCGGGATGGCATGTTACCTCTTGTACCAGAATCTTCAGACCCAGCATGGAGCTGGACACCACCGGTTAGTCTCTGCAGTTACAATGCTGAGGATGGGAGGAAATAAGAGGGGAACGAATGAAGAATTGAAGGAAGGAAGAATAGAAGGAAGGGTGGAAAGGTGAGAAGAGAAGTGGATAGAAGCGATACAATAAGACAAGAGAAGAGAAAAAAGGTGAGGGAAGGATTGGGGAGATAAGAGAAGAGGACAAAAGGGAAGAAGGCAGAAGAGGCAAGGAGAGTAGAAAGGAAAAGGAAGAACAAAGGAGACAAGAGAAGAAAGAAAGTATGGAAGAGTGGAAAGAGGAGGAGAAGTGTGGAAAAGACATGAGAGAAGAAAGAGGGAGGAGAGGGGAGAGAAGAGGAGAGAAGTAAGAATACAAAGGATAAGAGTCAAAGGGAGGACGGGGGGGAACAGTGGAGAGAGGAAAGAAGAGTAGAGGAGAAAGGAAAGTGAGAAGTGCAAAAGCAGAGTGTTAATTAACAGGAGAGGTGAGAGGAGAGGAGAGGAGAGAAGAATGGAAAGGTGGAGGGTGAGAGGATGGTTGAGGACAAAATAAAAGGAAGGAGAGAGAGAGAGAAGGAGAGGAGAAAGAGCGGAGAGGAGATGTGCAAAGAGGAGAGAAAGGAATGGAGAACTTCATTTTATTAACACGTTTTTAATACTCCTTATTAAAGGTCAAACAAACCAAAACCTATTCTGCCACCAGAAGAATGTTCCCATCTAAAGTCTCTAATATTGAATTCTGTAATGAAAATGTAAGTAATATATGTATTATACTTGTCATATACTGTAGTAAAGTGTAAATTAGAAATTGATAAGGTTGTACAGAGCTGAAAACATGGTCAGGGGATACTCTTACTATACAGTAATGTGTGATTATTTTTAGCAGGATTTGAACTTTACTGAACCATGATCACACCATCTCCAATGTATGTTTCTGAGCAATGCTTTTTTTGTGAAATGGTAAGGGTACAATGTACCCATTACCATTTCACATGGGGGGAGGCCAGGATCTGGGGGTCCCCTTGTTAAAGGGGGCTTCCAGATTCCGATAAGCCCCCCACCCGCAGACCCCCACAACCACCGGGCAAGGGTTGTGAGGTGAGGCCCTTGTCCTAATCAACATGGGGACAAGGTGCTTTGGGGGGACACAGGAAAACTGCGCCACTTTACATGCATACTATAGACACCCCACAGGCACGATATTTAAAGGAATATATTTCATTTTTATTGTTTCACTTTAAGCATTAAAAAAATCACTGCTCCCGAAAAAACTGCAGTTTTTAAAAAAAAAATTTGCATTGATACATGTCCCCTGGGGCAGGACCCAGGTCCTCAAACATTTTTTATGACAATAACTTGCATATAAGCCTTTAAAATGAGCACTTTCTTTATTGTACATCACGGGACACAGAGCACCATAATAATGACTATGTGGGTTATACGCTTACCTTTAGGTGATTGGACACTGGCAAGTAAGACGGTTCCTCCCATATAACCCCTCCTATACTGGAAGTACCTCCGTTTTTTCGCCAGTGTCTTGAAGGTGATGGTCATGGCTGCTGAAGCTCTTCAAATTTCTTCAAAAAATGTCCCACTGAGGACGTTATAATCGGATCCATTCGGATGGCATAACAAAGCTAAAGTGGATGGTACACGAACCTTGGTTCAAGAACGAGGTATTGCTTGTAATGTGTCCTATATAGGCGCTGGACCCTTGTTAAGTTGGTATTCCTGGTCAATCTTGCCCAAGGTAAACCAGAAAGGGTGCTTTACAGGTCCAATATATGGGGGACCCGGTCCCTGAAGGTCCTTAGAGACGCTAGCCGCCGTGATAGGGAAAATTGGGCCTGGTAAGACAGGCCCTGCTGCTTGAGATGGTGAGTACTCCCTTTGGGATTTATAATATATATATATATATATATATATATATATATATATATATATATATATATATATATGTATTTCCCTTTGAAACTGCTGGTAAGCCTTAAGCCTGTGTCTGAGGTTACAGATGACCGTTTTTGGCGTGCATTTTTGAATACTGGCGTGCGTGAGTGTGCGTATGCGCGCACGCCGCGTGCCCGCCGCATGCGCGTCGTCGGCATGTGTGTGCGCCCCTGGTGTGTGCCGTGTGCAGAACTTTTTGCCTGTTCGGTATGTTCTGGTGCGAACCGAACCGGGGGGGGGTGTTCGGCCCATCCCTAATTGTCAGTGCAAATACAAGCTAGAGGAACTGAGACATTATATAGGGAGTAGGAATGCACTGAACAGGTTTGGTTTGAGGAAGGTTCAGAGAACTTTACCGAAAGTCTGGGTGCTGAGTCCAAATCCCACTGAAGTCAACGGGCTGAGTTAAAAATATTTTTTTTTCTAGGCCATTTTCTAATATAACAGGCAAGGGATTTTCAAGCAAATGGCAAAAAAAGTTTTTAAAAATAAAATTTGGTGGAGAGTAGGGATGACCTCATGCTTATGTCTGGACTGAACTTTGCTTGTTCCGGTGTTTGTCTGAAAGCCAGACATCTAGCCCCTTCAGCGGAAGGCGAACATCATATACAGTAACTATATTTCTACCGTTATTATCTTTGAGGGCCGGGTCACACAAGAACATGGTGCCAGAAAGGTACACTCCATGAACTCTTCCTGCACCACATTCAAAACGCACTGCCTTTGTGATCTGTGCCAATACATTGTTAACGGCACCCCAAATGCAGAGATTCCTTTGCCTTCATTCTCTATCCTTGTCCTAGATGGGCATCTGGTATTGACTGGGATGTGTTATGAAATCAGTGGGCCTGTGTGCAAGATCATATGTTGGGCAACATTGTTTAAAAAAAAAAATTGGTGTGCTTAGCATACCATGGTGAAGAGTGGGCTTGGTTTTCATTTTGCCAGGGGTGTTGCTAGGATTGTAAAAGACCTGGGGCACACAAAATAGAAGAGTAATGCAGCCTGCTATGCACACCAGGACAAACAGTGGGTGTGGCCAATTGCGTTACACATTGGGAGGGGCTTAAGGGGCGTAGTAAAATAAAACAATCCCTCAGGTCAGTCCTTCCCTCAGGATAATCCTTTCCCCCTCCAGATCAATCTGTCCTCCAGTATAATTTTACCCCCTCTCCCCAGGTCAATCTGTCCCCAATATAATTTCCCCAAGGTCAGTCTGTCCCCCAATACAATTATCCCAGGTAAGTCAGACTGACCTAGGGGGGATTGTACAGGACTGACAGTCTTCCCCCCCCAAGGTCAATATGGCAGTACAATCCCACCCCAAGGTCAATCTGTATCCCAGTATAATCCACCCCCAGGTCAATCTGTCTATTAGTAGTCTGTCTGTCCCCAGAATAATTCTTCCCCCCTAGGTCAACTTGTCCTCCAATATAACCGACCCCCCCCCCCCGGTTCAGTCTGTACCCCACTATAATCTCCCTCCAGGTCAGTCTGTCCCCCAGTATAATCCAGTATAATCCCCCCAGGTCAATGTATCCCCCAGTATAATCCCCCCAGGTCAATCTGTCTCCCAGTATACAGTGGGGACGGAAAGTATTCAGACCCCCTTAAATTTTTCACTCTTTGTTATATTGCAGCCATTTGTTAAAATCATTTCAGTTCATTTTTTTCCTCATTAATGTACACACAGCACCCCATATTGACAGAAAAACACAGAATTGTTGACATTTTTGCAGATTTATTAAAAAAGAAAAACTGAAATATCACATGGTCCTAAGTATTTAGACCCTTTGCTCAGTATTTAGTAGAAGCACCCTTTTGATCTAACACAGCCATGAGTCTTTTTGGGAAAGATGCAACAAGTTTTTCAAACCTGGATTTGGGGATCCTCTGCCATTCCTCCTTGCAGATCCTCTCCAGTTCTGTCAGGTTGGATGGTAAACGTTGGTGGACAGCCATTTTTAGGTCTCTCCAGAGATGCTCAATTGGGTTTAAGTCAGGGCTCTGGCTGGGCCATTCAAGAATAGTCACGGAGTTGTTGTGAAGCCACTCCTTCGTTATTTTAGCTGTGTGCTTAGGGTCATTGTCTTGTTGGAAGGTAAACCTTCTGCCCAGTCTGAGGTCCTCAGCACTCTGGAGAAGGTTTTCATCAAGGATATCCCTGTACTTGGCCGCATTCATCTTTCCCTCGATTGCAACCAGTCATCCTGTCCCTGCAGCTGAAAAACACCCCCACAGCATGATGCTGCCACCACCATGCTTCACTGTTGGGACTGTATTGGACAGGTGATGAGCAGTGCCTGGTTTTCTCCACACATACTGCTTAGAATTAAGGCCAAAAAGTTCTATCTTGGTCTCATCAGACCAGAGAATCTTATTTCTCACCATCTTGGAGTCCTTCAGGTGTTTTTTAGCAAACTCCATGCAGGCTTTCATGTGTCTTGCACTGAGGAGAGGCTTCCGTCGGGCCATTCTGCCATAAAACCCCGACTGGTGGAGGGCTGCAGTGATGGTTGACTTTCTACAACATTCTCCCATCTCCCGACTGCATCTCTGGAGCTCAGCCACAGTGATCTTTGGGCTTTTCTTTACCTCTCTCACCAAGACTCTTCTCCCCCGATATCTCAGTTTTGCCGGACTGCCAGCTCTAGGAAGGGTTCTGGTGGTCCCAAACAGCTTCCATTTAAGGATTATGGAGGCCACTGTGCTCTTAAGAACCTTAAGTGCAGCGGAAATTTTTTAGTAACCTTGGCCAGATCTGTGCCTTGCCACAATTCTGTCTCTGAGCTCTTCAGGCAGTTCCTTTGACCTCATGATTCTCATTTGCTCTGACATGCACTGTGAGCTGTAAGGTCTTATATAGACAGGTTTGTGGCTTTTCTAATCAAGTCCAATCAGTATAATCAAACACAGCTGGACTCAAATGAAGGTGTAGAACCATCTCAAGGATGAACAGAAGAAATGGACAGCACCTGAGTTAAATATATGAGTGTCACTGCAAAGGGTCTGAATAGTTAGGACCATGTGATATTTCAGTTTTTCTTTTTTAATAAATCTGCAAAAATGTCAACAATTCTGTGTTTTTCTGTCAATATGGGGTGCTTTGTGTACATTAATGAGGAAAAAAATGAACTTAAATGAATTTAGCAAATGGCTGCAATATAACAAAGAGTGAAAAATTTTAGGGGGTCTGAATACTTTCCATCCCAACTGTATTCTCCCCCAGGTTAAATTTTCCCCTAGTATGATTCCCCCAAAGTACATATGTCCTACAGTATAATCCCCCCTAAGGTCAGTCTGCCCCCAGTATAATCCTCCCCTCCAGGTCATTCTCCTCCCCAGTATAATCTTACCCCCCTCCCCCAGATCAATCTGTCCCCCAGTATAATTCCCCCAAGGTCATTCTGATCCTCAATAAAATTCTCCTGGATAAGTCAGACTGACCTAGGGGGGCTTGTAAGGGGGGGACAAACTGACAGTCTCCTCCCCAAGGTCAATATGACAGTACAATCCCACCCCAAGGTCCATCTGTACCCCAGTATAATCCACCCCCAGGTCAATCTGTCTACTGGTATAATAAGTCTGTCCCCCAGTATAATTCTTCCCTCCAGGTCAGCTTGTCCCCCAATATACCCCCCCCCCCGCCGGGTCAGTCTGTCCCCCAGTATAATCCTCCCAGGTCAATGTGTCCCCCAGTATAATCCCCCCCCCCAGGTCAATCTGTCTCCCAGTATATTCTCCCCCAGGTCAATTTTTCCCTCAGTATAATTCCCCAAAGGTCAGTCTGTCCCCCAGTACAATTCTTCCAGGTAAGTTAGACTAACCTTGGGGAGATTGTACTGGGGGACAGACTGACAGCCCCCCCCCAAATCAATATGACAGAACAATCCCCCCCCCAGATCAATCTGTCTCCCAGTATAATCCACCCAGGTCAGTCTGTCCCCCAGTATAATCCCCCCAGGTCAATCTGTCTCCCAGTATAATCTCCCCCTAGTTCAGTATGTCCTCCAGTATAATTTCCCCCAGGTAAAACTGACCTCTAGTGCAATTCCCGCAATAGTTTGTTTCTTAGACCCTGCAAAAGTTGTGCCAATGTTTATGAAATCACAGTTTTCACAAAAAATACACTAAAATCTTTATTAGCACACTGTGGCAGTAGGACCCTGTGCTACCTGGAAGATTGCTGGTTTACGCCAGATTTTGGAGAGAAAGGCACGCTGATTGCACAGCTGTGTGCTGGGCTATTTAATTGTGACCTGGCTATGGCTCAGGGTTCCACCCAACAGACAGGAAGTCTGTGCATGGGAGTCAGGTGGACTCCCATTCCTCAGAGAAGTCAGAGGCTGCAGGAGGCAGCCAGGGTATGCATGTCTGCAGGAGGCAGACGTACTTGGTGACAGAGCAGCAAGTAGAAAGCAGCAGGAGTAAGCTAGGAGAGAGCTTCACTCTAGGAAACTCTTTTGGGTCTGAGGAGCAGACCTAAGGCCTAGGCTAAAGGTCGGAATCAGCCATATGGCAAGAATGTACGCTAGAAGGCTAAAGTATTGAGTGTGCAAGATACAGTAATGGTGGAACCCCCTGCGAGGGCTACTGATGTCTCTGTGAACTTTTCTGTGCTTTTAAATAAAAGTGGGCTACCAGGCCCTTAAAAATACAGTTTTGTACTGGAGTACTCACTGATAATGCACCTACCATTTGAGTCTGATACCCCAATCTTACACGTGGTGGAGATATTGCTCTGGGCAGATTTGGAAGAGTTCCAGATCCTTGCATACCAAAAACAGTGAGTAGCAAGAAACTGTGTTTTGCAGCAATGCTGTGAGGAGCAGCTCATGTGAACCAGTGGAGTCTGCATGTGAAAGTATGCTGTTTGCAAGTCTTAAAGAGACAGTACGCAAAATTTTCCTGTGTTAAAAGGAACTGTGTTAAAAAGCGCTGTGTGCCTGACTGCAGAGATGGGGCGGTCAAAGCGCAAAAAGGAAACAATGTTTGCTGAGATGAGAGAAAGAACCTTGTGGCTGGAGGGTTTGTTACCGACAGAACAAGCCCCAGACTGGTGCAAGATGCATTTGGCCGCATTGGAGCAAAGGAAAAAGGAAAGCAAGCCGTCCTTTAGTGCAAAGAGTGAGCAGATAGGTGTGGTTGTCCATGGCAACAAAGCAGAAATCCATACAGCTGACTTCATACGGCCTATGCTGCCTTCTGAACATGTTATAGACTTTTTGGATGATTTTGCAATGATTGCTTCGTACAGAGGATGGCCTAAAAGTCGCTGGGTTGAGTTGGTGCAACCTTTTTTGATGGAGGAGAGAGAAGAGGTGTACCGCGGGATGTATCATAACCGAGATGACTACGACAATTTCCTAGGAGCAATCCAATCTAGAGAGCGCTGGAAAAGATCAACAGGGAGAAAGTGGTCTCCCATGGCAACCGGAGAAAGTCTGTTTGCAGAAAGGAGGAGCTACAGCAGAGATGTGGCTCAAATTCTAAATGAAGAGGTTTGTGCAAAAGTGTTTGTTGTCACCCCTGGCAACTGTGAAGGAAATTTTGTTCAGCCTGCAGGGGGTGATGGAGAACACAAGAAATCAGTGGTTTCAAGTTATGGCTGCTTGTGTGAAGTGGTCAGCCCAGAGAAGAGGGCACAGTATCCAGCATTGTGCAAGGGGTATGACCATGTGTGTAAGTCTGCTGTTACCCCTGGCAACAGGAAACCTGTTTAGCCTGCAGGGGATGTTGGAAAATCCAAGAAGGATGCAATGTTGCCCTGTGTCCATGTGGAGGCATTAGCTTGTGAGAGCACAGCAAAGAAGGGACAACGCCCTCAATTGAAGCTTTCCACACCTGTCAACTGGAATGGTAAGACTGTTACAAATGTGGGAGAGACTGGTTATGGGACTATTCCCTGTGAAGTGGGGATAAGTCCAGTGAGAAAAATTGCTTTCAGAGACTTGCAAGTGAATACCCTGTGTAGTAACAAAGCCCAGTTTGAAGCTGAACCTGCAGCAAGCTTGAGGACTGGTAAGGACTTGTCTTCAGGCAGTGTATTGTTTAGCAGGAAGACACGTGGTAAAAATGAAGATATGTTGCTTGCTAATGCGATTAAAAATGTGATATTGCATCCAGAAATGTCAGGGGTGACCACTGAGAAATGTGCCGTTGCCCCTAGCAACCATGGCAGGTGTAGCAGAGGTGTCCCTGGAGACCGCCCAGGAGCTCATGGTGTCTGAGCTCAGAGTTTCCCAGGACAACTGTGTCGCCGCACCGACTGACAAGTGTGTTTCACATGAGGTGAAAAGCAATGTACTAAATATCCTACAATCTCAAACTGCTAATGTGCTAACGCAGCCTATACAAGGCAGGAAGGTGGATAATGATGTTGAAAAGTGTAGTATTGACAATTTTGATGATTTGGTGTCTCCCATGGTAACCACAGGTAGTCCAGCAGAGTTGTCCCTGGAAATCTCACGAGGACTCCCTGTGTCGGAGTCGGCGGGGCTCCAGGACAGCTCTGATACTGCTCAGGTGGAAAACAATGGGAAAACAGCTGAAAAGAAAGGACCGGAACACAGCATGTAATGCATAGGTGGAGGGAGTACATGACTGTGGCAGCAGTGGAGTTAACACAGAGGGGGAGTGTATATTAGTTAACCGAGGGGGAGGCACTAGGAGGGTCTTTATAAGTTCATCCCGCCCTGGGGGGAGTAACAGTTTTCCTGAAGAAAGTTCCCTGAAGAGCAGCATGGCTGACCTGGAGCGCCTGATGGAGCAGATGAGAGTAGAAGCAATGGTGAGAGGGGCAGCCTGGCTCCAGGACACCTTAGAGGAAGCAGTGAGGGGAACAGAGCCTGCATCTAGCAGGGGGGTAACGAGCGACACTAGGACTCGGCGGTCGCGGCCCCCAGAGGAGTTTTTTTTCCCATGAACAGCGGCAGCCTGGGACTAACTCCGGTCCCTCAGCGGGCCCGCCGCCAAATAGAGTGGCAAGCGAACGGTAGGGACGGGGGAGAACCGAAGGTGGACCGAATGGCGGTCAGCGGGATGTAGCGGGAGCGGCGCAGCGGCCTAGTACAGCCAGAGTGGAGAGAAGCGTTAGCCCCGCCCCCAGAGTCAGGGAGTCGGATGTGCGCAGCGGTGCACAAGGAGAGATCCCTGGGCCTTCTGGTTCCACGGCAGGGGGTCGCAGTAGAAGCGAGAGAGGACGGCCGGGTAGAGCAGCGATAGTACCTGACGGCAGGACTGTGGTTCCCAACACCGGTCCGGGCAAGGTACAGCAAAAAACGACAGGCAGATGGGATACGGGGAGGCGGGGGTGTACGGCCGCGGTTTCCACGGCAACCTTGGTGTCCAGGCCGGGTGGGCATTCATCGGCTGAGGAGGAAGAAGGAGAGTGCATTGGGGAGGATGAGCGGTCCGGGTCAGAGGAAGAGGCGGCCCCCCCCCCCTCCAGGAGGACAACAGCGGTGGAGAACAGAAGTCCGGCTGATGAGGCTACGCCTGTGCAGCCTGGTGAGTCTAATGTCATGATTTCTGTTGCAGGTCTGCCGAGTAGTGGGGGGCTGGGGGTTGCAGGTGTGAGTGAAGCTGGCAGAGTGAATGACACAAACGGGGGGCCTCTGGCTTAGGGGGTTTTCTTGGCAGGCATAAATGAGCTCTTACAGCGTTTTGAAGCGGCAGAAAAGGGTCGCACGGGCCCGGCGGCGGCATGGGTTCCGACGGGGGTTGCAGGTGGAGCAGAAAAAAGTGGAGGGCCGGTGGTGCAGGCCGCAGTCGCATTGCCCAGCCCAGCGGTGACAGGGAGTGGGGGCCGCGGAAGGGACGGAAAAATCAGCGGAGGCAGCTGGCAGGCAGGACATAACAAGGTTGGCTGACGCGGCAAAAGGCGAGGTCTATGTTTGCTATGAGGGACCGTTAGGGTCGCACTTAAAACAAGTAGTGCATGAAAAACTGTGGAAAGGTGAGTATGTGGAAATTTTTTCACTGCTACCATTGAAAAAATTTAATCTTGATAGAGTTAAGCCACATGGCTCTAAGAAGGAGGATGAGGAGAAGAGGAGATATCGTTTGATCCCTAGAACGTTTGCTAACTGGTTGCAAGCGTTTGCGATTATGGCAAGTGTGATAGGGGAAAAACAACCCGAGCATTGTTCGGCACTGTTTTGTTATCAAGATGCTATTTGGTGAGGCGTACAGAGTTTGTGGGGGAACAGCATGGTTGAGGTATGACGAACAATTCTGACAACGGAGGGTGGTCAGGCCGGCTCTGCGTTGGGATCACAAGGACATCAGCCTCTGGATGAAATTGATGACGACGGTGAGGGCCCCCAATCAGTTTTTTCAGGGGGGGGGCGGTGGACCTTCGTCCCAGGGACATTCGGTCGGAAATAGAAAAGGGGTTTGTTGGCTATACAACACCGGGACATGCAGGTTGGAGTCGCATGTAAGGAAAAACACGAGTGTTCAGGGCGGGGGGATCTCACCCCGGGTCCAGAGGTTCCAAGCAGGGAAAATGCACGTACAGGAGAGACTGCAAACAAAAGGGAGGACCCCAGTGAAGGTGGAAAGGATGCGACCGTTTCTAGGTAGGTATCCGGACAGGGCAGCAGCTCAATTGTTGGAGGTAGGTTTTTTCGGTTGGCTTTAAGATCCCATGCGAGTTGACGGTAATTCCACCGGTTCCACGCAATTTGCGGTCAGCAATGCAATATCCGGATGTGTTTTGGAGAAGCTAAGGAAGGAAGTTGCATTGGGGCGGATGGGTGGCCCATTTCCAGCGGCGCCGTTTGACGATCTGGTGGTCTCGCCGCTGGGAGTGGTACCAAAAAAAAAAAAAAAAAAGGAACCAGGTAAATTTAGGCTAATTCATCACCTATCTTTCCCAAAAAGGGGGGTCAGTGAACGATGCTATAGATCAGGGGGCGTGCTCCGTGACCTATACTTCATTCGACGCGGCAGTGGGATGGGGCCGTCGTTACGGTTAGGGGGCCCTGATGGCGAAAGCGGATGTGGAATCTGCTTTCAGACTACTGCCGGTGCACCAGGATAGTTTTAGGCTACTAGGTTGTCATTGGAACAATGAATTCTACGTGGACAATTGCTTACCCATGGGCTGCTCAATATCGTGCGCAATATTTGAACACTTTAGCTTCTTCGTGGAATGGGTTGTGCGGGATGTGTCGGGGGTGAATTCTGTTATTCAACACCCAGAAGATTTTTCTTTGTATAGGTCCGGCGGCCTCCAGGATTTGTGTGGTGCTGTTAGCCACGCTGGAGCACATCGCAGATAGATTTGGCATTCCATTGGCTGCTGATAAGACGGAGGGACCGTGAACGGTCATCCAGTTTTTTGGGCATTGTCATAGATTCGGACGCAATGGAATGGAGGCTGCCGGACGATAAGCGGGAAGATCTGAAGAGAGAAATTGCAGGGCTTTTGGGTTTAAAGAAAGTGCAGTTAAGGACACTACAGTCAGTATTGGGCAAGCTGAAGTTTGCACGCCGCATATTACCGATGGGGAGGGTGTTTAGTCGCAGGCTTGCGTCTAGCACGAGTGGAATAGAATCACCGTGACATTTCGTGCGATTAAGAGAAACGCACAGGGCAGATTTGAGAGTGTGGTATATGTTTTGGAAGCTTTTAACGGTAGGGCACTGTGGATATCTGGTCCAGTCAGCAAATTTGACCTGGAACTATTCACGGATGCCGCAGGTTCCACAGGTTTTGGGGCATTTTTTTTTTTCAGGGACAATGGAGTGCAGGACCATGGCTCCAAGCATGGGTGGAGGCAGGATTCACGAAGAATCTGGTGCTGCTGGAGTTGTTTCCGGTAGTGCTGGCAGTGGAGCTGTGGGGAACATCATTCAGGGATCTGAAGGTGCGTTTCCATGGGGACAATTTGGGGGTGGTGCAAGTTATCAATGGGATTACGGCATCATCCATGCCAGTGATCAGGTTATTGCAACACTTAGTATTGCGCTGTCTGCAGTTGAATGTTTTCATTCATGCGGTACACTTACCAGGGGTGGAAAATGTGATAGCTGATGCGTTGTATCACTTTCAGTGGGACAGGTTTCGGGAGTTGGCGCCGGAGGCGGAGCAGCAAGGAGTACCTTGTTCCGAATGGCTGTGGGGGATAACATTGGCCTCATCGCGGGATGGATAAGGAAGTCGGTGAGTGGGTCTACATGGGCAGCGTACTCTAAAGACTGGTGCAAGTTTACCCAGTGAAGGGATCACAATTATGCCCGGTAGAAGCAGTTCGGGAATTTTTTAAAAGTTCGTTCAGAACGACCGGGCCCCTTTTTTGGTACATTTAAGTGGTGAATTTTTTATCTAGATTTCAATTTGCGGCAGTCTTTACAAAATGCATACGGGGTTTGGGCCTGGATGAGAATGATTTCTCGTCCTATTCGTTTAGGATAGGAGCAGCTACGGAAGCAGTCAGAAACGGTATGCATGCACCGTTATGGGATCTCTGTTATGGGATCACTGTTATGGTATCTCTGTTATTGTATCTCTGTTATTGTATCTCTGTTATGGGATCACTGTTCTGGGATCTCTGTTCTGGGATCTCTGTTCTGGGATCTCTGTTATGGGATCTCTGTTATGGGATCTCTGTTATGGGATCTCTGTTATGGGATCTCTGTTATGGGATCTCTGTTATGGGATCTCTGTTATGGGATCTCTGTTATGGGATCTCTGTTATGGGATCTCTGTTATGGGATCTCTGTTATGGGATCTCTGTTATGGGATCTCTGTTATGGGATCTCTGTTATGGGATCTCGGTTATGGGATCTCGGTTATGGGATCACTGTGATGGGGATGTGGTAAAGAAGGGGGAATATAGGAGTTTTTTATTGTTCGGTTGTTTTTCTTTTCTTCTGTTTCAGATTCGTTGCTGAGGATGGTCTGGATCATGGGCCATTCTTACGTGTCCTGGGGGGCACGGAGAGGTGATGCACGTTTTTGAGGGTAGGCAATTGGGTTTCAGCAAACGGGAGGCATGTATCAAGTGGTTGGGGTTCCCCGGCATGTTGTGGGGAAGGTTGGTTGCTGAGGTTCATCGGTATGCACAACGAGATAGGCCGCCGGACGTATTAGTTATTCATTTAGGCGGCAATGACTTGTGCGTTAGGGCCATGGTAGACATTAAACGGGACATAAAGTAGGACGTTTGGCAGTTGAAGGAAGCTTTTCCTCAGATGGTGATTGTCTGGTCCGACATGGTGGCGCAGACATCATGGAGGATGGCTAGGTCGGTAGAAGGTGTGAACAGGGCACGGAGAAAAATAAACAGAGAAGTGAGCAAGTTTGTGATTAATAATGGTGGTTTAACGGTGAGACACCTTGAACTTGAGTTTGAAACCTGGAGGTATTTAAGGTCTGATGGGGTTCACTTGAACGAAGTGGGTATAGACTTGTGGGCCTTAGGTTTACAAGAGGGCATACAGCGAGCACTTCGGGTGTGGAGGGGCACACAAGAATAAGGTTTTATTCTCGTGTGCTGTGGCGGGCGTTGGTCTGGGCAAGAGAAAAAAGATGGCAAAAAGTAAGAGTTTTTTTGGGAGCCAGCGTTGATATGGCTCATGATGGTGGTTCCCGGTTAATGGAGGTTAACCGGGAAGTGATAAAGGGGCTCTGCGGTCATTGGTAGTCTCTGAGCCAGCTTGTCGGCTTGAGGCCTATGTGACAAATTTGATGGGACCGCAGGGTAAGTTTTTGTTATTGGACACTGATGATTATGAAGATATTGCTCAGACCAACGCTTGAGAAATTAGACAGGTTGTTTAACAGATGTTGTTGTTTTGCTGTTTTATGTTGGATATGTTTTATATCCATAGTGTTGATATTCTAAGGTATATTTGTTTAAATAAAATAGGCTGCTACGGCCTTTTATACTCCAATATCGGTGTGGTCTGAATTATTGGGGTAAGGGTTTTTAGTGGTGGCAGAAGGGCATGTTAATTACATCTGTTATCCTACAGTCATGATGGAGCATGTATTATCACAATCTGATGTGGTTGACAATGACTGGTGCAGGATGCCTGCTGCTAAACCACTCTGTTCACCTGTGTCTCCATGGGCAGAGGGAGCAGTACTACTGAGTGCTGATGACTGGAGCACAGACAGGTTAGACTGGGATAGTCTCGCCATAAAGATGTTAGCCTGGTGGAAAGAAATTTCTGAAGGTAATAGTAAGGTGGACACTATTGCTGCTGTGACAAATGGAGAGGCTGCAGGGCCAGCAGACACAGGTGCGTTGGCTTTTGCGGAAGTTAACCCTCTCCAGTTGGAAGGATCTGAAAAGGGCGCATGCATAGCAGAGGTTTTGTCCACAGCAAAAGAGATGAGTAATGTTGAGTGTCAGGATGGTGGGATAATGGATAAAGACTTGGAAGGGCTCCGTGTTGCTGAAAATGAGAGGATGAGTGTGACACATGCGATTTGCAGTGCTCATGGGGAGCCACAAGTTTTGTCAGTTGCCTCTGAGGTGGAGGTCTCTTTGAGTGTCTCGGCCTCTTAAGCCTTAGCAAATGAGCCCCTCCACGTCGTTAGTAAGGGAAAAGTCCCTAGAGTTCTGTGTCTAGATGTGACATGTCTAGAAATAACTGAGATGTTGTTGGAAATGGTGAAAATCTTTCCGCTGTACACCTGCATGTATCCACCGCAGATGGGTGACCTGGTACTGCGTAGTACCAATCAGTGGAGACACGTGGTACAGGCAATGTTGATAAAAATTGGTTACTGCAATGTTGGTTACTTTTGCGGAAAGTGGTCTCGCAGTTCTCTGCGAGAGTACTTCCAGCGGCAATTGTGTGTGGAAGGTGCTCAGGGGAACTGCTAGAGGAATCAGAAATGATAGACATAGTGGAAGTCTCTCCGTATGCTGGTGTGATGAGGTGCATTCCTGCTGGTGCAGTCCGAGGTGCGGCTGAGCAGTGGTTGGTACATGGCGCGTGTACTGTCTCACCCGCTGGACCTCATGTAAAGGAAGGGCCCGGAAAAGACGCGGCAGTAGTGGGAATTTAATCCATCACTCGCAGGGAGGTGCAGTTTGAGGTACCCGGAGACACTTTGACAGGAAATGACAGTGTTGGTAACTGTAATGAAAAAGGGTATGAGAAGCACTGTTGGACAGCTCAGAGGTATTGGTTGAGGTACCAATGGACACAGAAATGGTTAAAGAGATTGGTGTGGAAAAATGTGGCGAAAAATGTGCATTGGTAGGACAGTCGCTATTGGAGTGTTGGACAACAGAGAGCGATGTGAAACTGTGGGAATGTCCCATAGGGAGTAACTGCTTGCCTGTAGATGGTCCCTCCCTAGACACTGTCCTAGCAAACAAGGTGACAAGAGGTCTTGATGATAATAATATTGAGTTGAATAACCCCTTGTGGAACATTGCTATTGAGGTTAAACAGAAGTATGTGGTGTTGATCTCAGATTTGGTTGCCAAGGGTAACCACACAGGGGTTAGTGAACCTGATAAACGGATGTTGTTGGTTAGTGTTGCATCAGGTAGTGAGAGGGGTCAGTCCCTGACAGATTTCATGGAAGTGGGTCCCCAACAGTCCTAGGAGAGTAGGTCTGTGGGAGGAAAAAGGAGGATCCCGTGGCCAGAAGGTGGAGGGGATAGAGAGATTAGTGGGAGCCCACGGTTCAGGAAGAAGTGCTGGTGGAAGCACACCCGGAAGATGTGGGTGGAGTGCCCCTTTAGAGAAAAGGTTGGGCAGAATAGGACTCCTGCTGCTAATAGTTGGCACAGAGGTGCCAAGGTGAAGTGCTGGTAGAAACATAACCGGAAAAAGAAATGGGCCTACGCAGCTAATGGCTGGCACAGAGGTGTCCCATTCTTAGTGACGGGTTTATGTGTTCCTCCCTCCGGTTCGAAACAAGGGGGGAGGATATGTGGCAGTAGGACCCTGTGCTACCTGGAAGATTGCTGGTTTACGCCAGATTTTGGAGAGAAAGGCACGCTGATTGCACAGCTGTGTGCTGGGCTATTTAATTGTGACCTGGCTATGACTCAGGGTTCCACCCAACAGACAGGAAGTCTGTGCATGGGAGTCAGGTGGACTCCCATTCCTCTGAGAGGAGTCAGAGGCTGCAGGAGGCAGCCAGGGTATGCATGTCTGCAGGAGGCAGATGTACTTGGTGACAGAGCAGCAAGTAGTAAGCAGGAGTAAGCTAGGAGAGAGCTTCACTCTAGGAAACTCTTTTGGGTCTGAGGAGCAGACCTAAGGCCTAAGCTAAAGGCCTGAATCAGCCATATGGCAAGAATGTACGCCTGGAGGCTAAAGTATTGAGTGTGCAAGATACAGTAATGGTGGAACCCCCTGCGAGGGCTACTGATGTCTCTGTGAACTTTTCTGTGCTTTTAAATAAAAGTGGGCTACCAGGCCCTTAAAAATACAGTTTTGTACTGGAGTACTCACTGATAATGCACCTACCATTTGAGTCTGATACCCCAATCTTACAGCACTTAAACCCAACATAACTTATAAAGTTCCTGTAAAATTCCTAACAAGGCCTCTTAATATGGGGTCTACTATAGTGTATGCCCGTGGAGAGCCATGTTTACCCACCTAGGGATCCACAGGTGTTCTGTGCAGGCAGTCCCATTGATGTGAGAAAATATAGGAACAGGAGGTTCAAAACCTGCTCAAACCAGTAACCAAAAAACAAACAAACCACAATAAAGAGCTGCATGTTGTAAAGTGTAAAAAAATACCTATAGCGTGAAAAATAAACAAAATGAATCACTCTTATACCATAAATTACATATCATAAATCACCATAGTGAATAAACAACTAAATCTTCATTTAAATTATACAAATTGTGAAGTCCATGTATAGATCCCACACATGAATAACATCAGTGAGCATAGGAAATGTTCCTCTCCACCCATCTGCAGACACACAATGCACTCACCAGACTTAATTGACCCGTATTACAGGGAGTCAAATTACGCATATGGGAAAATCCAAGATGTCATACATGAGGTCACAAGAATGAATCCAAACTACTGCGGTCATCCATTCAATATATATATGTAGATAGTGTATTCAAAGCTCCAGTTTTGCCATATAGGGAGGGAAAGGAAAGAACACTCTCATGGTGCAGTATTTCGAATCATTTATTAACCACTTCCCGCCCGGCCCATAGCAGATGACGGCCGGGCGGTGGTTTAGTTATCCTGACTGGGCGTCATATGACGTCCAGCAGGATAACATGCCGCCGCACGCCCGCAGGGGCACGCATTGCGGCGATCGGTGGAGCGGTGTGTCAGTCTGACACACCGTTCCACCGATCTCGGTAAAGAGCCTTCGGCGGAGGCTCTTTACCACGTGATCAGCCGTGTCCAATCACGGCTGATCACGATGTCAATAGGAAGAGCCGTTGATCGGCTTTTCCTTACTCGCGTCTGACAGACGCGAGTAGAGGAGAGCCGATCAGCGGCTCTCCTGACAGGGGGTATCTGCGCTGATTGTTTGTTTATCAGAGCAGCCCGCCTTCAGATGACCACACTGGACCACCAGGGATCGCCTCTAGGACCACCAGAGAAGGGGGCAACATGTGGATGGCCAGGTATGTACCCCATGGCCATCCACATGTGCGCAATGTGCCCAGTCAGTGCCCAATCTGTGCCATTCAGTGCCCACAAATGAGCACTGATTGGCACCATTATATTGCAGTGATGCCCAGCAATGCCACGCTTAGGGGCATCAGTGCCACCCATCAGTGTCCATCGGTGCCACCTGTCAGTGCCCATCCATGCCATCTATCAGTGCCACCTATGAGTGTCCGTCAGTGCCGCATACCAGTGCCAACTATCAGTGCCCATCAGTGCCACCTTTCAGTGCCACCTCATCAGCGCCACCTCATTCGTGCCCATCAGTGCCGCCGTATCAGTGCCCGTCATTGAAGAAGAAAACATACTTATTTACAAAAAATTTTAACAGAAACAAAGAAATTTGTTTTTTTTCAAAATTTTCGGTCTTTTTTTATTTGTTGCACAAAAAAAAAATACTGCAGAGGTGATCAAATACCACCAAAAGAAAGCTCTATTTGTGGGAACAAAATGATAAAAAAATAGTTTGAGTACAGTGTAGCATGACCGCAATTGTCATTCAAATTGCGACAACGCTGAAAGCTGAAAATTGGCCTGGGCGGGAAGGTGTCTAAGTGCCTGGTATTGAAGTGGTTAAAAAAGAAGGTTGTATTGCGGTTACATCAAAGAAGACAGGGATCAGCATGTATTGTATAGGAATTGCTGGTTAGCGCTCCATCTGTGTTCCAGCTGACCGGGAATGACGTGTTTGAGATATGTCATTTCCGGTCAGCTGGAACGCAGGTGGAGTGCTAACCGGCGATTCCTATACAATACATGCTGATCCTTGTCTTCTTTGATGTAAGTGCAATACAACCTTCTTTTTAAATAGGTGGAGGTTTGAATACGCTATCTATATAAATATTGAATGGATGACCGCAGTAGTTTGGATTCATTCTTGTGACCTCATGTATGACATCTTTGATTTTCCCATATGCGCAATTTGACTCCCTGTAATAGGGGTCAATTAAGTCTGGTGAGTGCGTTGTGTGTCTGCAGACGGGTGGAGAGGAACATTTTTCTATGCTTACTGATGATGTTATTCACGTGTGGAATTTATACATGGACTTCACAATTTGTATGTATTTTTATCATTTAAATGAAGATTTTTTTGTTCACTATGGTGATTTATGATGTAGTTACATAGTAGGTGAGGTTGAAAAAAGACACAAGTCCATCAAGTCCAACCTATGTGTGTGTTTATATGTCAGTATTACATTGTATATCCCTGTATGTTGCGGTCATTCAGGTGCTTATCTAATAGTTTCTTAAAGCTATCAATGCTCCCCGCTGAGACCACCGCTTGTGCAAGGGAATTACACATCCTTGCCGCTCTTACAGTAAAGAACCCTCTACGTAGTTTAAGGTTAAACCTCTTTTCTTCTAATTTTAATGAGTGGCCACGAGTCTTGTTAAACTCTCTTCTGCGAAAAAGTTTTATTCCTATTGTGGGGTCACTAGTACGGTATTTGTATATTGAAATCATATCCCCTCTCAAGCGTCTCTTCTCCAGAGAGAATAAGTTCAGTGCTCGCAACCTTTCCTCATAACTAAGATCCTCCAGACCCTTTATTAGCTTTGTTGCCCTTCTTTGTACTCCATTTCCAGTACATCCTTCCTGAGGACTGGTGCCCAGAACTGGACAGCATACTCTAGGTGCGGCCGGACCAGAGTCTTGTAGAGTGGGATAATTATCGTTTTATCTCTGGAGTTGATCCCCTTTTTTAATGCATGCCAATATTCTGTTTGCTTTGTTAGCAGCAGCTTGGCATTGCATGCCATTGCTGAGCCTATCATCTACTAGGACCCCCAGGTCCTTTTCCATCCTAGATTCCCCCAGAGGTTCTTCCCCCAGTGTATAGATTGCATTCATATTTTTGCCACCCAAATGCATTATATTACATTTTTCTACATTGAACCTCATTTGCCATGTAGTTGCCCATCCCATTAATTTGTTCAGATCTTTTTGCAAGGTTTCCACATCCTGCGGAGAAGTTATTGCCCTGCTTAGCTTAGTATCGTCTGCAAATACAGAGATTGAACTGTTTACCCCATCCTCCAGGTCATTTATGAACAAATTATACAGGATTAGTTCCAGCACAGAACCCTGGGGAACCCACTACCCACCCCTGACCATTCCGCGTCCTCCCCATTTATCACCACCCTCTGAACTCGCCCTTGTATCCAGTGTAATTTATGTTAGAGCGTGGTTGATTTTGTTTCTTTTTCAAGTCCCATTGATGTCAATTGGGACACAGTGGCTGTACAGACACAGTCGCTGCTCCCAATCTGATGTCCTTGTGGATGCCGGTGCACAGTCCGAATGCAGACAGTGTGAGTTCAGGAACATGCACCTTCACCCACACGCATGTCAAATTGTGATCAGCGGCTGTGTCCGTGCAGCTTCTTCCCAATTGGCATCAATGGGACTACCTGAATGGGGATGCATGGAACACCTTTACATCCTTGTGTGGGTAAACACAGCCTTGCACGGGGGTACACTGTAGTATGCCCCGTGTGAACAAAGCCTACTATGTTTGTTTTTTGTTTAATTTTTTTTTTCTTTTTTTACAGTGTTAAAAAAAGCGGGGGGAGGGGCTTTGGTGAAACCTTAGGGATCTAAACATACCCCTGATGTCTCTTTTTTGAGAAAGGAAAAAGGAACAAAGGACATAGAGCCATCACTACCTTTCTCTGCAGCCTGAGCTGCATTGCATATGAATGAATAGAAGTCTCAGTACAGAGATTCCTATTCATTCGCAAACTAGTAACACAGTGATGAATTAACACAGTGAGCGAGCAGTACTGCTCGCTCACTGTGTTCACTCAGGCAGGGGCTGATAAACATGACATGTTTACCAGCCCTCCCCACTCTCCATCTTGACATCAATTTCCATCTCCTGCAGCAGCTGGAGCCAGCAGGAGGAGGGGAGGGGGAGCCGGCCAGCAGAGCTGCAAGGCGGGGCCCAGAGGATCAGTGCTGCAGTAAGGGGGCAGTACAGGAGGGAGGTTGGAGCTGAAGGGGGAATATATTTTGACAGTTTGATTCCCCCTAAGGCTCCCCTGTAGTAGCTGAAACCGGTGGGAGGGGTGGAGGGATGCTGGCCAGCAATGCTGGGGATTGGAGAGGGAAGACCCAGTACTGGGGGAGTTGATGCAGTGGGGGGATCATTTTGTGAAGTTAAATGCCCCTGTGGCTCCCCTGCAGCACCCAAAGCTGGGATATTAGGTGAGGAGGGGAAGCCAGCAGCTACAGGGGAGCCACAGGGGATTGGTAATATGGGGGGTGGGGGGCATGTAAGAAAAGAGGGAAGGTGGAACAGTAGCAGCTCCTCTATGGGTGCAGTGCATGGGGACACAGAGGGCCCCATCCCCCTTAGGGCCCCATGTGCACCATACACATTGCACACATGGATGATACACCACTGGGTATAGATGTTAATGGGAGGACAAAAAAAGAGGTTTCCCTTAAAAATACATTATTTCTCCTTGATGAGGGCCTGGTATGGATGTCAAAGGGGACCCCTTGTAAAAAAAAACAATTGGTGTGTGGACCCCCCCCTAATTCTTTAACAAATCCTTTGTGTCTGGTATGTTTTAAGGGGAAACCCAACACAAAAAAGTTTATGGTTTTGACATAAACTATAATCTCAGCTTGATAAACTATGGGCTGTCCAAATGATCTATAACTATCTATAGGCTGTAAAAAAAAATGACCCATAATTATGAGCTGTAAAAAAATGACCCATAACTATGAGCTGTAAAAGAGATTTTTTTATGACTATGGCCTGTAAAGAGGAACAAAAAAAGGTTTCAAACTGTGGGTAAAAGACAAGTCAAGGCCTTAAATGTATAATAGAATGTAAATTGTTTTACTTACAACAAATTAGACTTTTATAAGAGATTAGAAATGTACGATGGAACTTTAGATTAGTAGGAACACTTCGGGGCTCCATTTCCAGAAAATACCATGTTATGGCCACTTGATGGGGGTGATGATCCTAGAAAATCTGTAAAACATTACAGGAATTATTTACACAACAAAATATTTATATACATAAACCCATTTATTATATTATTGTCAGAAAACATTAAATCAGACCAAGACAGAAATACAGTTAAATCACACTTGTTTAATAAAAAAGTAAAAAGAACAAACATAGTCAGAACCTGGCCAAAGTTCAGTAACCGTAACAGATAGTCAGCCAAGCCAGAAGTCAGGGATCAATGTAGTGGAACAGCAAGCAGGATATGGAGCCAGAAGGGATGTCAGCAAAGCCAGTCTTTAAACAGTAACACAGGAGATAGTCTCTTGTGATGTTGACCAAGGCGAAGGCAGAGCTCCTCTGGACTGGACGGCTTAAGTAGGCTGGACTGACGAGCAGGATATCATCAACAGCTGAGTAACTGTGGAGAGAGATGGGAGCTGGCAATATATGCTGTGTCTGGTGGACAGTTACATTGTTCAATTGCATGCACTCCTACCCAAGATGAAGTTATGGTGGTAGGGTGGTTGTTTGAATGTGGCAAGAGGGGTCCTATGGAAACCCCCATTAACAGGGGTCTAATCACAGCTGGGACAACTGTTCCTATACCATTACCTGCGCTACCCAAAGTTTGCTTCTATTAGTAAGATCTATGTGCTCTGTTCCCTGGCCTATACACCTGCTGTGCCAATTATGAGTGGCTCCCATCATCCCTGTGCTGAGTTCCTGGGTCTGTACACCTGCTGGGCCCATTATGAGGTGTTCCCACCATCCCTGTGCTGAGTTCCCGGGTCTGTACACCTGCTGTGCCCATTATGAGGGGTTCCCACATCCCTGTGCTGAGCTCCTGGGTTTGTAGACCTGTGCCCATTATGAGGAGTTCCCACCATCCCTGTGCTGAGTTCCCGGGTCTGTACTGTTGTAATATGTTGGCCGATTTATGTATAATGTTGTATTGGAGTGCCATGTTGACCAGAAATTCAGTTGAATTGTCCAAGTCAACTGAATTTTAACATAGCAAGGGGACAGCTGAAGACCCTTTGATGTGTTAAACCTAATTTAACATTTCAAAGGGTGTTCAGGTGGTATCTGTTAATATAATCTAATTACACATATCTAAGGGGACTTGTTGATGTTGATATGCGGGAGTGCAAATTGGGGCGGTTTATGACTGCAGCTGTTCACGGGTGGGGGTTGTTGTCTGTCTGAAAGACTAAAGCATATCAAAGGCCTGAATGGAGACGGCCAATCAAATTGCTCAGCCATTCAGTGTCTAGTGAATATAACATGGCGTTCAGTCTATAGTATAGTCTTGTCTGTGTATGACTATGAAGGCGCAAATCTAGAGAAAATGGGACTCTGAATTATATACTCTGTCTGAGTTTTTTAATTTATGCAAGACAATTTCACCAAAAGCAAGCCTTGTATTCCATTAAAAAAATGTTATATGTATTTCTTTGTTGTCTTAAGTAATGAAAAAATTGACAATTAAATTGGCCCTATACCGGAAATGTAAAGTTACATCCCAGCTAAAACTTGTTTTTCTTCTGCGTAAAAAAGGAGAAATGTTCTGTTGGATTTTATTGCTATCATGTGCTCATTGCCAAGTTTTTCCCATCATGAGATTATTCATTTTTAACTTGTTTTAGGGTGATATTCAATTTGCTTTCTTCCCTTTTTGCTTTAGATTTCAAAGGAAACATTTTTTTGAGACGGTGAAGGCACTTCAAGGTTGTCTATGGAGAGAGGACCTGACAGAACGCAACCTGCTAAAGTGAGTAAAAAAAAATAGAATAAAAAATAAATGAATATAGGTGTGTTGTAAGTGAATGTTCTCCAATCACATTCACCCTATTTACAAAAGGCAAGCGAATGTGACAGCTGGTGAATGGTTGGCAAATATCACATTGCAGTAAACTTTTAAAACTGCCTTTAAAGTAAATGTAATCTCAATCCCCAAATTCTTTGCTCAGCTTGGAAATGTTAATGTCATTGCAAAGATGTTTTTAACTTAAAAGCCTGTTTTCTTTTAAGACTGTTTGTTTTTTATTTAATTTTGAAATATTATAAAAGGCACAAGGTAGTTAAATTTGTACAATAGCAGAAAGAACCAAAAAAAATATAACAGAGGAAACGATAAAATATTAAAAAAATAAAAAAATAAAAATAAAATAAAGGCAGACTGAACAAAGTCCAGAATCAGGTTGAATCGTACAGACATTGCACACTACTAACCTTGAAAGTTCTGAATAGGGAGTCATACAATGTCATAAACGGAAGGGAAACTGGATCCATACAAATACCCACCTCAGATCCGGAATGTTTTACCCCCTTCATGACCAGGCCATTTTTTGCTATTTAGCACTTTAACTGGCAATTACACAATCACGCAAAGCTGTACCAAAATGAAATGTATACCATTTTTTTCACACAGATAGAGCTTTCTGTTGGTGGTATTTAATCACCACTGAAATTTTTTTTTTTTTTTTTTTTTTTTTTTATACAAATGAAAAAAGACTGAACATTAAAAATATATATATATATTTATTACTTTCTTCTATAAAACATATCCAATAAAAAAAAATGTAAGAAAAACCTAATTTCTTTATAAATGTAGGACAAAATGTATTCTGCTACATGTCTTTGGTAAAAAAAAAAAATCACAATAAGTGTATTAAGTGCAATATTCCTCCCAATAATACCAATGATGGGGCATTATTCCTCCCAATAAAACCAATGATGGGGCACTATTCCTCCAAATAATACCAATAATGGGGCACTATTTCTCCAAATAATACCAATAATGGGGCACTATTCCTCCCAATAATACCAATATTTTTGCCAACTGTGTCCCATTGCGGAGATTTCCCTTCACTTCCTGTCCCATAGCCAAACAGGAAATGAGAGGAAATCCCTGTCAATTAAGGGAATTTCTTGGGGGACCCCCCAGGTCACCAGAACTAGTGTTCCCATTGGATGATTTCCCCTCTATTACTTTTTTGGGGACAACCCAAAATTTGGGACTTTCTTTTACTTTCAATGATAATGGTAAACAGGAAATATAGAGAGGAGAAGAGAGAGCGGATGAATCTCCCTAACAAGGGCACAGACAGCAATAAAAACTGACAGGTGTAATCCATCTCAACTCTGTCTAAAACAAAAAAGTTTTGATTTTAGTTATACTTTAGAGTACAACAATAAAAATGAAAAATCCCTTTATATATAGTGCCTGGGGGGGGGGGGGGGGTGGGTCCCCTTAGTCTGCCTGCAAAGTGGCACACCTGTAGCACACATAAAACATGCTATAGCAAAAAATTAAATTTCTAAAGAAAAAAATATCCCATTTAAAGTGACTCGTGGTTACAATTTCCGGGACCCAGGAAGTGAAAAAAAAAATTAATAAAAAACGGCAAGGGGAGTGGTGCCACTGGGTGACGTAGCCAGGTGGCCCCGCCCCTTGCCTATATAAGAAATGTCAAAGCGCAGAGTGGGCATATGGCAGAAGGCCTCCCAGGAGACTGGATAGTTTTTCATTTTTTTTTTTTTCATTTTTCGGGTCGGGCGGGCGGCGACGATGGATTTACATCGAGGGACACTATTTTTTTTTTATTTTTTAATAAAGGAATTGTCTAAAACTGTCTCTTGTCTTTATTACATTTTTACATATTTTTTGGTGAATGGGTAGGGGTACTATGTCCCCGATACCCATCCACATGGGGGGGCAGGATCTGATGGCCCCCTTGTTAAAGGGGACTTTCAGATTATAATAAGCCCCCCACCTGCAGACCCTTGACAACCACTGCCCAGGGTTGTTGGGAAGAGGCCCTTGTCCCCATCAATATGGGGACAAGGTGCTTTGGGGTGGGGGGGATAGAGCCCCCCAACCCCGAAGCACCCATCCCCCCATGTTGAGGGCTTGGGGCCTGGTATGTTTCAGGAAGGCGGGTGCTTGCTCGCCCCCTTTTTCCTGACCTGCCAAGCTGCATGACTTTATAAAGGCCTGGTATGGATTTTGGGGGGAGACCCCATGTTGTTTTTTTTTTTTCTTATTTTGGCATGGGGTTCCCCTCCAAATCCATATCAGACCCCAAGGGCCTGGTATGGACTAGGGGGGGTCCCCACACCGTTTTTTTTCTTTCTTTTTTTTTTTTTTTTTTTTTTTTTTTTTTTTTTTTACTGCCATTTTTTTTTTATCGTTCAGCTGTCAGCGGGGAAACCCACTGACAGCTGATGACTCATCGGTTGTTAAGATCGCTACTTAACAACCAGCTCACACTGCACCCTGATTGGGCATAGATTTGCCCAATCAGGGCGCAGAATGCACTGTGCAGAGCTCAGTGCATTGCAGGGTGTTCGTCGGGGAAAACACCCTGCAAATTCAGGTGTTCGGCGAACAGCTGAACAGATGAATGTTTGGCCTGAACTCATGCTCGGGCCAAAACATTCACCCATCCTTAACAGTGAGATTGTTCCCTCTGTACAGAGCTCTGTGTTGATTGTCAGCACAGGGCGCTGGAATATTGATTGGACACATTGATTGCTGACAGACAGACTTCCTCTGTGTACAATCATGCTCGCGCCCTAAACCCGGACACAGGCAGCGACGTACCAGTGCAACTGAGATTTGTCCTGGGAGGCAGGGGAATTTTTTGTTTGGGGAGAATTTTGGCTTGCAAAGGGACTTTATACTTAAGGCTAAGCATGCCAATTGGTGCTCTATTTATTTTTTTTGGGGGGGGGGATTTTTGCTGACACACGATCCTCATACATCTGGGGGGGGGGGGGGGGGGCAGTTTGGCATCTTCGCCGTGGGTGCTAGATGACCTTGTCCAGGCACTGTCCCAAGTCATAAAACCATCATAAAGTTAGCCTTTCTCAAACAGTTGATGACGTCTGGAGATGCGTAAGTTCAGCACGGGATGTAAAACAAATTCATTCTCCCAGGAGTGGCTGAACCTACGTCTGCAGAGTTTTTCCTTTCCCATCTTGTTTGTCAATGATAAGAAACCTTCATAAACCCCCCCCTGTTATTGATCCTTTATGGTCCACCCTATAGCTGCCAGTGAACACAGACTCACACACTACCTGACAGTTCTGTGTAATATATTGCCTGTGTTTACAACTTAATCGTTCTCCCAGCACGATAGCCATCAGGGATCGGTAGGCTCCCAATGCACACTTGCAATCGGGAGCTTTTTTCGATCATGTGACCACTGTGACAGCCAATCACACCAGTGGCATGACAGGAATACCCGCCTTCCGCCTCCCTGCTTTTAGAACTCTTTAGGAGTCAGGAGGCGGTATGTGGGAAGGGGTTAAAATGCACATTTTAGGCCTGAAGATTAGTTAACCCCCCCCCAAACAGCAGACATCTTCTAAAAGCAGGGACCCTGGAGAAAACGATGGTGTCAGTTGTTAACCGGTTCCCACCCAGCCACTGGGAGAATGAAGCCGAGGTTGGCCTCTCCTCTAACCAGATTGATGTCATATGACGTCCTGCCAGATCACGGGGGCTGTGCAGCGGCGAGATCTGTCACCGGCTGCGTCCACCGGACACAGCTGGTGACTAACCATTGTACCGGCCTGCTGCCAGTACCATGTGACCACTTTAACCAATCACAGCAGGTCACATGACTGCACTCCAGGAAAGTTTTTGCCTTTTATTCAAAAAATTTCATCAAAAATACATGCCACAGCAGAACGGATAAAAGAGCTTACGCGTTTCACACTACAAACAGTGCTTAATCAATGAGCTATGATTAAGCACCGTTTGTAGTGTGAAATGCATAAGCTCTTTTGTCCATTCTGGCATGTATTTTTGATGACATTTTTTGAATAAAAGGCAAAAACCTTCCTGGAGTGCGGCTGTCCAGAACTTCTTCCGATTTCAATACGTAAGTACTTGACATGAACCGTAGAGTAGTGAAGTCACGGTCCTCTGAGTGTTCCCCAGACATCGACTAATGTCATGGACCGTAGTAGTTCTTTAAGTCATTTAAGTGTGTTATATTTGATACTTGAGTGTCCATTTGAGATGTCTGCAGAGGGGTTCAGGGGTACGTTAAAGTCACTTCTTAGGATGATACATCCTGTAGCGAACCATTTGAGATCTTCTATAATATGTTTACAGAAAGAAATCTGTGAAGTATTAGGGAAGTAAACATTGGCATATGTAAATGGTCTGCCTGCTAGTGTACCTTTGAGAAAAAGGTATCTGCCTTTTGGATCAGATAGGTCAATAAAGACTAGGATGAGCGAGTTTGGGGTGGAGGAACCTGACTGGCCTGCACAAAGTCCTGACCTCAACTTGATAGAAAACCTTTGGGATGAATTAGAGAGGAGACTGCGAGCCAGGCCTTCTCGTCCAACATCAGTGCCTGACCTCACAAATGTGCTTCTGGAAGAATGGTCAAACATTCCCATAGACACACTCCTAAACCTTGTGGACAGCCTTCCCAGAAGAGTTGAAGCTGTTATAGCTGCAAAGGGTAGGCCAACTCAATATTGAACCCTATGGACTAAAACTGGGATGCCTTAAAAGTTCATGTGTGGGGGGCAGAGCCAGCAGCCAGAGCTCATGGACGTGTGAGAGGAGAGCTCTGACACACCGGGTTATTTCAGCGGCTCACAGCGCACCAAAAACAGCAACAAAGCATATAACTTAAGAGAGGAGAGCGAGGGGCACACAGCGGGCACGATGTTTAAGCGTAAGGAGAGAGAGGCACCCCGAAAATTAACAGAATTCTTCCGCCCTGCTGAGGGCCGAAAAATCCAAGATGGCGCCGGGAGCCGTTCGTCCAGCTCCACAGCACAGTCACACAGCAATCCGACGCCATCCTCGGGTGAGTCACATTTAAATGACAATCCCTTGTCATCCTCCCCATTCTGCAGCCCTGTTAAACAAAAAAGGAGGCTTGGGAAAATGAGGATGAGGCAGGAGCAGCAGGGAATGAAATGGATGAATCATCCACACAGGCAGAGCAGCTAGATGCATTCCCTACCTCAGGTCAGCCTATTATTGACACTACAATGAAGGAGATGCTGCAGACACTGAGGGGAGCTCTTCAATCTGATATGGCAGTGTTTATGAACAACACAAAAAGGGAAATCTCAGCTGTCAGCAACAGAGTGGAATATGTAGAGAATAAAATGGAGGAGTTCACTCTAGCACACAATGAACTGGTAGATGGCCACTTTGAGGTAGAAGATGAAATCAGGGCTATGCGCCTCAAAATGGCAGATATGGAAGATCGGGCCAGACGGAACAATATCAAATTTAGGGGGATCCCTGAGACGGTCAAACCCGCAGAGATCACTACCTACCTGCAGAAGCTCATGATGACTGTCCTCCCTTCTCTAAGCCCAGCAGACATCACTATTGACAGGGCACACAGACTGCCAAAACCATCCTTCCTACCTGAACAAATACCTAGGGATGTGATAGCAAGAATTCATTTCTACCACATCAAGGACCAACTCATGCGATTTGCAAGACAGCATCCCTCTCTTCCTGACCCTTATGCTGGTATCGCACTCTATGCAGACCTGTCGCAAGCCACCCTGTCAGCCAGGCACAACTTAGTACCCATCACTAAGATTTTGCGCAAAAATAAGATCCTCTACAAATGGGGTTTCCCTGCTAAACTTCTGGTTGAAATGAACAATGAATCTCATGCGATAACATCGCTTGAAAAGGGCCTGGACCTCCTCCGAAAATGGCGCCTACTCCCAGCAGACGCAGTACCTGAGGACCCTAAATCACACTATCCCAGACGCAACAACCAACGTACAGCTAAAAAAAATTTAGCAGCAACCTGCCTAAAGCTATACTAATAGATGCTATTTCCTTTCAGTGAGTACTCTCCCCTCACAACTGTCATCTGGCTAGTTATGGTGCTTTGCAGCTTTCTAGGAAGTTGCTCTTTACAATCAACCACCCGATGTTCGGCTGATTAAGGGTTTACCTTACTGAACCCCCTACGTTAGTTACGAGATGATTCCCGTGACCTACTACCCGCAATACCTGCGGCCTACGTCTCATTATTTGTCAAAAGTTCAAGTTTGTTCAGTTAAACTGTTCACTTACAAGGCTATGAGGACATTGCTTTCTCAAATTCCATGCATTTTGACCATGCCGAACATCTCCACTCCAATCCCTGGAATTACCACTAGATGTCACTGCTGCGCAACTTTCCACAAGAATGAATCTTAAACTGATGTCATACAATGTGAGAGGTTTGAATAGCCCCTACAAGAGAAGAGCCCTCTGGAAGTCTGCATTGGAAGAGAAATGTGACATTCTATGCGTACAAGAAACTCATTTCACCAGTGATAACTCCCCGAAATGTACACATCCCAAATTTCCACACGTATATATGGCCAAGAATACGACAAAGAAGAACGGAGTGATGATTGCTTTCAAGGACACACTAACCTTCTCTCTCTTACAGGAACATGTTGATCCCCAAGGTCGATTTCTGATTGTAGTCGCAGAACTGACGTATACTATAGTCAACTTGTATGCACCTAATGTTAGAACTCTCAGGTTTGTTCGCAAAGTGGTAGGTAAGGCAAAAAAGGTGCAAAAAGGCAACTTAATAATATGTGGTGATTTTAATTTGATTATGAACACAGAATTAGATGTGTCCTCGATGGCCTCTAAGAAGCGGCCCTCTCTAGACTCGCTGTGCCACGAAGAGAGACTTTACGACCCTTGGCGCTGCCTTAGAACCACCGAGAGAGACTACACATTTTATTCAGCTGTACATAAGAGCTATTCTAGAATAGATTTCTTCCTCACCGACCTGTATACTCTGCAAAATGTAATGAAAGCTGACATCCACAATATCACATGGTCTGACCACGCTCCAGTGACTATTGAGATTGTGGATGCCAACAAACACTCCCACAAACCATTGTGGCGTAACAACACATTTCTTTTACCACACCCCAAACTTAGGGACGAAATTGCAACAAAACTTACAGAATTCTTTCATTTCAATAACAATGGAGATTGCTCGCCTATGACTATCTGGTGTGCGCACAAAGCATTCGCTAGAGGCGCCCTTATACGGGTAGCCTCTAGGGAAAAGAAAAAGAAACCGCAGCGCATGACAAAACTACTTGAGAAGATAGCAGATTTAGAAGCACAACACAAGAATCCTGCTACCTCCTCAAGTGAGATACTCAAAAATCTCAATGAATGTCGAGAAGAAGTAAGACAGGAAATTAGAGCGGACTATGATACTTTTTTTAAAAAACTCAAACTCTCCTACTACTCCTAAAACAACAGAGCAGGTAAAATCCTAGCCTCCCAGCTTAAAAAGAAACAGGCAAGGTCTAATCTCAAAAATATCAGACACCACAGTACCAAAATAACATACCAAAATCCCAAAGATATCGCCAACGCCTTTAAGGATTATTATGAATCCTTATACAATCTCAAGACTGACCCAAACACTTACCAACCCTCGGACACAGAGATTGAACAATTCTTACAGAATGTTCATCTCCCCTCGGTAGACAAAACTTCCCTACAAAAAATTAATGTGCCCATCACACTCACAGAGGTTGAATCTGTTATTCAATCTCTACCCATGCACAAATCACCAGGAGCAGACGGGTTCTCCGCTGAATATTACAAGGCTTTCTCTGCCATCCTTGCCCCTGAACTGGTAAAAATTTTCAATATAGCAGCCTCCGATGGTGCCTTCCCGAAAGAAATGCTCCAAGCTATCATTATCACTATCCCTAAACCTGGTAAAGATATTTCAGACCCACAAAACTTCAGGCCTATTTCCCTACTAAATTCCGACTTAAAGATATACGCAAAAATCTTGGCAAACAGACTTATGGAAATAACCCCCTCCCTTATAGGACTCGACCAGGTAGGCTTTGTGAAGGGCAGACAGGCACCAGATGGAACAAGAAGGATGCTTGACCTCCTGCGTATATCAGAACTAAGCAAGCAGCCCAGCATCTTTTTAGCACTAGACGCAGAAAAAGCCTTCGACAGGGTCCATTGGGGATACCTGTCCAGGACACTACTCAAATTTGGCCTATCAGGACTAATACATTCAGCAATTATGTCTTTGTACTCAGATCCATCTGCAAGAGTCTTCACCTCTAGCTTGCTATCTGATCCCTTTGCACTAACCAACGGTACCCGACAAGGGTGCCCATTGTCCCCAATTATCTTTTCTCTGGTCATAGAACCGCTAGCAGAGTCTATCAGAGCAAACGACAAATTAGAAGGCATTAAAGTCGGTTCTGTCAGCCATAAAATAGGTCTGTTTGCTGACGACATAATCCTTTCTCTATCAAACCCAGCAACTTCTTTACCCATTGTCAAAACACTGTTACATACATTTGGGAAAGTCTCCTTTTACAAAGTTAATACAACCAAAAGCTATGCACTTTCTTTCCATATACCAAATAATACCAAAACAAGTTTAAAAAGTATTTTTCCCTGCAATTGGGACCCCCCTTCCATCACTTATCTTGGTGTGCAGCTAACTTCCACTTCCTCCAAAATATATTCACAAAACTTCCCTCCATTACTAATCAAAATAGAAGAGGAATTACTTCAAATTAACAAACTACATCTTTCCTGGTTGGGGAGGATAGCTGCATACCAAATGCAAATATTACCAAAACTACTATACTATTTTAGATCATTACCCATACCAATCCCCCAGAAATTTTTTACACAATTGGAGAAATGCCTGAAAACGTACATATGGGGGGGGAAAAAACCCAGAATAGCACTGGCCCACCTATATAAACCTAAACATCTAGGGGGGGTAGGACTACCTAATGCACAGACATACTATAAAGCTGCAATACTGGATCAAATGAAATGCTGGTTCTCCTGCCAAACAGATAACCGCTGGTCAGATATTGAACGCACAGTAACACCAGGCCATGACCTCCCAGCGTTGGCTACAGCAGCATGTATACACTACAGACCAAAAACCCCACCTTACTTAACTATACAAGCAACAATAGATGCCTGGTCCTCCTTAGTGCATAATCACCTTACAGACACCCCAATTAAAAAAATAAATATACCACTAGCATCCTACGAACACCTAATCCCAAACTTCTCAGTCCAAACATGGAAATCCTCGGGATACAACTTCACCACACCTTCTCCACCACATCAAAATGCGATAGATAGATATAGAACATATCAAATACAGCACTACAAAGGCAAAAACACACCACGACAGATAACTATACCACAGATTCTGTGGGACTTCCTTTTAAGCAAAACCTCCAATACTAGGAAGGGAATATCGCTCTTTTACAAATTCACCACCCCCCTCTACTTGCAATCCAAAACCCCCAGTATGGTAAAATGGGAATTTGAGTTACAAAAAGAATTCTCTTTGTCCCAATGGCATGAAGCGATAAAATACAATCATAACTCTTCAGCATGTGTAGATCACTGGGACAATGCACAAAAACTCTTACATAGATGGTACATAACTCCGTATAGACTAAACAAAATGAATCCTAGTAACACACCTCTTTGTTGGAGAAACTGTCAAGCTATTGGCAATATCCTCCATATATTCTGGAACTGTGCAATTATAAAACCTTTCTGGCAAAAAATACAGAAACTACTTATAATTATCACCAGCTCTGACTGTGACATTAGCCCTGCTCTTGCTCTTCTGAGCCTAGGTATCGAAAACTATCCTCCCTTGATGAGAAGAGTTGTAACACATGTTTTATTTGCCGCACGTATAGCGATAGCCAAAGTATGACGTTCTTCAGCACCTCCCGAGCTTGCAGAAATCGTTTCTAGAGTGAACGCTCAATTCACTATGGAAAAAATGCTAGCATATACAGAAAGGAGAACCCCGAGTTTCCACAAACATTGGGAAGCTTGGAGTTCCTCTAAATATGCCTCCTCACATGGATGACAGTTATTCCAGCTTCTCCACTACTGAAACATAACCACCTAATGTCTAGTGGTACAATACAATGTTGAGTATGGTCAAATAGGAAATGGTATTATGGTTAGCACACACCATAGCAATAAAACACGGTTTACCTCATATTGAGAAACTGAGAAAGTCTAACAAATGTATATTAGTCAATCTAAGTCTATTAGTACTATTGGTTAACAACAAGCTTACAAGGAACTTATATGCTAATATGTTTGAGTGGACCCTCAGTAGGGTCCTCTCAGGGCTAACTTTGAAAATCTATGCAGAAAGTCTGTTTACAGTATGTACCCACAAGGGGTGACAGACTCGAGAATTGCACAATGATCCAATGAGAATATTTCTTAGTACCCTTACCAGTTAAGCTGTTTTACGCTTTTAAAGTAATAAGTTCCTGAATGTCGAACAAGTTGTACATGTGTGAAATGTGTAATCTACTTGCATTCTGAATTTTGTATATTTTGCAAATATACCAATAAAAATCTATTGTTTAAAAAAAAAAAAAAAAAAAAGTTCATGTGTGTGTAAAGCCAGGCGTCCCAATACTTTTGGTAATTATGTCTATGAAGGTAAGGGGTGGAGCTTTAAATTGATTTAACAGTTTTCAGGAAGGTCAGGAAAGGGGGTAAATCTTCCGGAGGGCAAGTAGTTAATGAATGAAGCTAATAAAGCAGAGATCGTGCTGCATTAGCCGCTTCCCCGACCACAGCAATGGGGTAAGGACAGCCCTGAGCCTGGAAGTGAAGTAATACACGTTGTTTCTGGGTTTGTTCCTTGGAGGCAGGATCAATGCATTTTCCTTGACCTTCCTCTGTTCCAACCAACAAAAGACACCCACCATGCATAGCAGAGATTTTCCCCAGAGTTGCACTTTCCATAAACCTGGTGATCCTGCCACAAAGGGACTTCCTGGTATGTATGGGGTGACAATGATTTGCCCTGGTCTCCTGCATTGTCACTCAGTAACATAGGCTTTTAGGACAAGAGGTGGCCAAGTCAATACCCATTAAGCGGGCAAGGCGGCAAAGCGGCAGCAGGGGATCAGCAGCACAGAAATGCAACAAAGGATGAAAAAAAAAGGTAAAAACAAATATTTCATTCTATTTTAAATAGTTAGAATTTTATATTTATTTTTTTTTTAAATTGCAAAAGTGAATGTCATCAATCAAGGGGTTAGATAATGACTTTTATGAATTCATGTTCATTGCTCAGGGAGAAGTTTCAGAAATGCTGCAATGCCTCCTATTCGATGATCGTGACGCAGGAGAACACTCCTATTGGACATACAATTCACTATGATGGAGATAAAGGAAGCAAAAACGTCACAGCGAGCCTTTACAGCTTGTTTCCAAAGGTGAGCTCCAGCCAAAAACCTACATTTTGTGCAGATGTGGCACCATTCCACCCACTGATACCAACAATGTGCCACCATTCCACCCACTGGTACCAACAATGTGCCACCATTCCACCCACTGGTACCAACAATGTGCCACCATTCCACCCACTGGTACCAACAATGTGACACCATTCCACCCACTGGTACCAACAATGTGCCACCATTCCACCCACTGGTACCAACAATGTGCCACCATTCCACCCACTGGTACCAACAATGTGCCACCATTCCACCCACTGGTACCAACAATGTGCCACCATTCCACCCACTGGTACCAACAATGTGCCACCATTCCACCCACTGGTACCAACAATGTGACATCATTACACCCACTGATGCCAACAATGTGACATCATTCCAACCACTGATACAAATAATGGGGAACTATTGCTTCCACTAATACCAATAATGGAGAACTATTTCTTCCAATGACACCAAAATTGGGCACTATTCTTCCCACTGGTACCAATGATGGGGCACTATTCCTTCCACTGATACCAATGATGTGGCACTATTCCTCCCACTGACACCAATAATGTGGCACCATTCCTTCCACTGACACCAATAATGGGGCACTATTCCTTCCACTGACACCAAAATTGGGCACTATTCCTCCCACTGACATCAACAATGGGGCCCTATTCTGATACCAATAACGGGGAACTATTCTTCCCACTGACACCAATGATGGGGTACTATTCCTTCCACTGATACCAATGATGGGGCACCATTCTTCCCACTGACCCCAACAATGGGGCACTATCCCTTCCACTAATACTAGTGAGGGGGCACTAATCCTTCCACTGATACAAACAATGAGGCACTATTCCTTAAATGACGCCAATTATGGGGTATTGCTTACTCCCATTGATGGCAGGGCATTTTCTAATCCCACCAGCCACAGTTTCCCCCTCCCTCTAAAGTGTGAAGGACGGTAAACTGGCCCTTTGTTTAGAAAGTTTGGAGACCCCTCTAATAGAGTAATGTAGAACACTGTACCATGTTGGTTATTGGCTGATGCAGAAAGTGTGGGGTTTAGGGGTCTATTTATATAAAAAAAAAAAAAAAATAGGCATAGCCATTCTCCCAGCGAATCATTACAAATGTTCCTTTTGTGGACATTATGCAAAAACAAACACTCTTTGGGCTTTTTTTTTTTCTCTCTTTTTAAACATTTTGTTTTTATTATAGGCAGAAGGATAATACTCTATTATGGCCACTAGATGGAGCTGCAAAACCTAGATATTATGTCTTTGTAACAAGAGATACAGTTTAGCAATTTCTAAACAATATTAGAGGAAATGAGTACATGTAAAAAATGTAACCAATAGTTACATTTATTTGCTAATTCCCTCTACAGAACTGTTAAAGCGGAGCTTCAGTCATTGTTTCATCTTTCCATCTATTAAATCTTCTGCTTTTGTTGTTTTAACTTTGGATAGTAAAACCTTTTCTTTTCTGCCAGTAAATACCTTTATACAGCCCACTTCCTGTTTCTTGTTTGGACATTAGCCTAGGATTATGACATCATGCACAGCTCTCTCTCTCACTCTCGTGAGAGTTTGCCAGGAAGGGAGAGGAATGAGTCATACGAGGGTCAATGAGAGCTGCAGAGCTGGAGGTGTGCATCTGTGTGTCTGTGTAAATCCAGGAAGTGAACAGGCAGCAGCTCCAGATGCCCACAGTTAAAATGAATGCAGCCAAACTCAGTGGAGGGAGATTTCTGCAGCATGTTTGGCAAGTACAGAATCACAGTATATATAAAATAATATGCAAAGTGGTTGGAGGGAAGCTTCAGAATGGCAAAGATGTTTTTATAACAAATTATGTGAGCAGACTGCAGTTCGTATTTAAATAGTAATATTACAAAGGCATATGTGTTCCTTATGTTCCTCAGCTCCATCTAATGACCAGTGATTCTCGGGCTTACCGTTCTTACCGGCGAGTCCTTCAAATGATCAGGCAGCTCACACAGCTGGTCGAAGAGGTGAAAATTTCAAAAAGAATTCGTATCACCACAAAGTGGCGCTGTGGATATGATGCCTAGTCAAGTGCCACGTCCCGATATCGGAATTTATTAGAAGGTGGTAGGAATGATGGACTTTATAGGCATAACACAAAAAAATGAAAAAAGAGAATTGGGATATTTATTACAAAAGTTGTTAAAAACATGTACATTGACTTACATAGATTCACATAAATTATATACCTGAGAGCAATTTACATACACTCTCTACATATTATATATATCTCTAGACAGGGTATTCGATCATTTTACTTGTTCAATTGTAACAGGTTTCAAAGAGGACAGTGTAAAAAAATTGCTCAAGTTGCTCTACATGTTACGCGTTTAGTAACACTTCCTCAGGAGCTTTGGCATATTCTATAAACGAAAGAATAAACATTAGACCCCTTTCACACTCGGGCGTTTTTCAGGCGTTTTTCAGGCGCTTTAGCGTAAAAAGCCTGTAAAGCGCCTGAAAGAAGCCTCATCTGCAATTCCAATGTGAAAGCCCGAGTGCTTTCACACTGGGGCGCTGTACTGGCAGGGCATCAAAAAAAGTCCTGCCAGCAGCTTCTTTGCAGCACTTTCGTGTTTTTGCCACTGGGCTGGGTGCGCCGATGGCCCGAGCCCTTTCACACTGCCAGCGCCCGAAAAACGCCTGAAAAACGCCCCAAAAACGCCCCAGTGTGAAAAGGGTCTTAAGCGGTGCTTTACCAGCGTTTTTCGGGCGTTGGCAGTGTGAAAGGGCTCGGGCTTTCACATTGGGATTGCAGATGAGGCTTCTTTCAAGCGCTTTTTTAAATGGTAAAGCGCCTGAAAAACACCCCAGTGTGAAAGGGGTCTAAGTACAATGCACTTTACATTAAAACATTTTTTTACATCTATATCTATATGAAAAATATGATATTACCACCCCTGTGAAGTGCCATAATTGAAAAACATGTCTCCATGCCATAGCTAAGGACCTCTAGTAGAAAGCAGAAGTATAGAGGGGAGAGTTGATGGAAAGAGAGAGTATGGAAGAAGGGAAAAGAAAAAGACAATAAGGAGGAAAGACAAGGGAAGAGGGTAAAGACAAGAAAAAGGGAAGAAAAAAAGGAAAAGAGAAAGGAGAAGAGGAAAAAAAAGAGAGCATTGGAAAGAGGAAAGGGTGAAGGAAAAAGGGGGGGGGGGGGGGGGAGTGGGAAAAAAAAAGGAGGGGGGGGGGGGAGAGAGAGAGACAGAAATGTGCAATATGGGGGCTGTGGGGGCAGATATATATTTGAATGGTTGAACCGATGAAAGTCGGTTTGTCAGTATATAGTTGTCAGAAATTAATAATAAACAAGATAGCCAAATCTTTACTTTTCCCACAAGGAAAAGACAAAAAAAGAAAAAAGATAAAGTAATAAAATAAATTAGGTGGGCTGTGCTGTTCTCAACTTCAATGTACGTCCATAAAAGAGGGTCCCCAGATTTGAATGGTACGAGATATAGAAATATATATATATATATATATATATATATATATATATATACATTCATAGCCATATGATTAAAGTGGAGTTCCACCCACTTTTACAACTCTTCAGCATCCCTCACTAAACTGTGCACTGTAAACAAATTGGATATTTTTAAATTTTTTTTCTCAGCACCTACTGTATATCTGCTGTATTCATTTTTCACTTCCTCCTCCCTGGCCATGGCCCATCGCATCATTTCCTGTTTGCAATGCCTTCTGGGAAGGGGCGGCAACTTCCTCTGACACTGCTGTTGCTATGGAAACCTGACCTGAAACCTATTACACTGCTTGTGCTGCACTGGGCATGTGCGAGATCTGCAAGGATGAGATCCAGGAAGAAATACAGTCTGGCTTCAGATGCCCAGACTTAAGATGGCCACGGCCTGCTGTAAGTTTATAAAATAACAAACTACTGCTATAAACTAACAAAACAGACCTTAGTTTACAGACTCACTTTACTAGAATACATTAAGCTTGTGTATATAAAAGTATCATTTCCGCCGGAACACCACTTTAAGTTCAAAAAAGGAAGGGAATGTGGAAAAGCAAATTAAATAAGTATAATGGTATTTATCTCACCCAACAAGCAGCCAAATCCGGCAAAAAAAAAAAACAGCAATAAGTTTGTGACAGGGGTAAAAATCTCATCGGATATGGCCAGGTGTAAGCTGGATCAGTCTAGGGCATCCCAGATAGAACGTTAATGCTGGTGTATTTCCTGACAGGTGCCTGTAGGAAGGATAATAATGAGCATGCTCCTGCATGTTATAGGCAGAATCAGAGGATATCTCTGATCAGTGTACATGCAGTAATAGGCTGTAGAATGTAGGCATACATGGATAGAATAGTTACCTTGAACGTGTTGGATCAAAGGATTTAGTGGCGGCACACGCCGAGTATAGCTAGCTATAAGAGAAGCCAGAACATAGCGTCTCTTAAATGTATAAGTTCCGGTAGTGATGTCAGTCCATATCTTGGGACTGACGTTCACATGGCGGGCAGACTTGGGTGCGCATGCGTTTAGCCTAGGGGACGCTAGCTCGTCTCCAGGGAAACGGGGAGCGAGCCCTATAATACACAGGCTTGTGACACATTAATAGGAAAAGTTATCCCGCCGCTGACTGTTAAAAGTTATATCACAGCGGCGCCCAGTGGCCAAATGGTGCACCAAAGCGCTAGACCAGCCAAGAGGGGGAAAGCAGAATAAATAATAAGGGACAAGCGATTAAAAAGTAGGATCAAAGGGAAAACAAGCTGGGCAGCAATGAAGGCGAGGCAGCTGTATAAAAAGCATGAGAGAAAAGTGGATCAATTCAAGGCCATTCACAAGGGACAAAATAGCGACATCATCAACAAAATTTGTATCTATAAACATCTATAAACATGTACCTATAATTACAGATATAATAACATGATTCAAGGTTAGCACTTCCCTACCAGGCCAATTCTGACATTTCTCTCCTACATGTAAAAATCATCATTTTTTTGCTAGAAAATTACATAGAACCCCCAAACATTATATATATATATTTTTTTTAGCAAAGACCCTAGAGAATGCAATGGCAGTTGTTGCAACTTTTCATCTCACACAGTATTTGCGCAGGAATTTTTTCGAACGCGTTTTTTTGGGGCAAAAAAATAGTTTTTTGTTTTAAAAAAAAAACAAAAAACAGTAAAGTTAGCCCAATGTTTTTACATATTGTGAAAGATGAAGTTACGCCGAGTACATAGATACCTAACATGTCACGCTTCAAAATTGCACACGCTCGTGGAATGGCGCCAATGTTCGGTACTTAAAAATCCCCATAGGCGACGCTTGAAATTTTTTTTACTGGTTACATGTTTTGAGTTACAGAGGAGGTCTAGGGACAGAATTATTGCTCTTGCTCCAACGTTTGCGGCGATACCTCAAATGTATGGTTTGAACAACGTTTTCATATGTGGGCGGGACTTACGTATGCGTTTGCTTCTGCGTGCGAGCACACGGGGACAGCGGCACTTTAATTTTTTTTTTTTTTTTTTTTTATTGTTAATTTTATTTCATTTTTTTTATTTTGACACTTTTTTGAAAAAAAAAAAAAAATGTGATCACTTTTATTCCTAATACAAGGAATCTAAACATCCCTTGTAATAGGAATATGACATGACAGGTCCTCTTAATAGTGAGATATGGGGTCAATAAGACCCCATATCTCACCACTAGGCTGGGAAGCCTAGCCGAGGCGGTGCCGTTTTTTTGAATGGGGAGGCCGGGAGTGACGTCATAACACCGCGCCCGGCCTCCGATGATCATAGAGACTCCGGCGACCATCTGGTCCTCCGGAAATCTCTATGATCTACATCCGTCGCCGGCCGCTATGATCGTTCCTATGGTGTAGAGATTCGCCGGCTGAAACTGGCAATATCTGAATGATGTCTGTAACTACAGGCATCATTCAGATATACTCGCTCAAAGCCCACAACATCATATGACGTGGGCGGGAAGTGGTTAAATCAAAGAGGTGAAGAGAAACCCGATCAGCTCTGATAACCTCTATGATCCACCGGAGCAACGTCATAACGTCATTTCCAGTCTAGGGCGGAAAAACATTTTTTTTTTTTATTTATCAAATTATCAAATCTTTTTTCTTTTTTTATCTTTTGCTTTCAAAGGTAGAGGACAGATATGGGGTCTTATAGACCCCAGATCTCTCTGTAAAGAGGACCGGTCATCCTTATTTCTAGTACAAGGGATGTTTACATTCCTTGTAATAGGAGCAAAAGTGATAAAAAAAAAAAAAAAAAATTAAAGGGACAGCATAAAAATAAATAAAATAAATAAGAAAAAGTTTAAAGCCCCCCCCCCATCCCTCCGTGCCCATGTGCAGAAGTTAACACATACGTAAGTTGCGCACGCATATGTAAACACATCGTGCATGTGAGGTATTGCAGTGAATGTTAAATCGAGAGCAATAATTCTAGTGCTAGACTTCTTTTGTAACTCTAAACATGTAACATGTACACATTTTTAAAGCATCGCCTATGGAGATTTTTAAGTATCGTAGTGTGTCGCCATTCCCATTTTAAAGCGTGACATGTTAGGTTTCTGTTTACTTGGCGTAATATCATCTTTTATATTTTACCCATAAATTGGGTTATGTATTGTGTTGTTTTTTTCGCATTAAAAGTGTATTTTTCCCCAAAAAATTGCATTTAAAAAAAATGCTGCGCAAATACCGTGTGGGTCTCTGCTAAAATATACAGTATCTCACAAAAATTAGTACACTCCTCACATTTTTGTAAATATTTTATTCTTTTCTTTAATCTTTTCATGTGACAACACTGAAGAAATGACACTTTGCTACAATGTAAAGTAGTGAGTGTACAGCTTGTATAACAGTGTAAATTTGCTGTCCCCTCAAAATAACTCAACACACAGCCATTAATGTCTAAACCGCTGGCAACAAAAGTGAGTACACCCCTAAGTGAAAATGTCCAAATTGGGCCCAATTAGCCATTTTCCCTCCCCGGTGTCATGTGACTTGTTAGTGTTACAGGGTCTCAGGTGTGAATGGGGAGCAGATGTGTTAAATTTGGTGTTATCGTTCTCACTCTCTCATACTGGTCACTAGAAGTTCAACATGGCACCTCATGGCAAAGAACTCTCTGAGGATCCAAAAAAAAGAATTGTTGCTCTACATGAAGATGGCCTAGGCTATAAGAAGATTGCCAAGACCCTGAAACTGAGCTGCAGCACGGTGGCCAAGACCATACAGCGGTTTAACAGGACAGGTTCCACTCAGAACAGGCGGCCTCACCATGGTTGACCAAAGAAGTTGAGTGCACATGCTCAGCGTCATATCCAGAAGTTGTCTTTGGGAAATAGACATATGAGTGCTGCCAGCATTGCTGCAGAGGTTGAAGGGGTGGGGGGTCAGCCAGTCAGTGCTCAGACCATACTCCGCACACTGCATCAAATTGGTCTGCATGGCTGTCATCCCAGAAGGAGGCCTCTTCTAAAGATCATGCACAGGAAAGCCCGCAGCCAGTTTGCTGAAAACTGGAATACTGGAACCATGTCCTGTGGTCTGATGAGACCAAGATAAACGTATTTGGTTCAGATGGTGTCAAGCGTGTGTGGTGGCAACTAGGTGAGGAGTACAAAGACAAGTGTGTCTTGCCTACAGTCAAGCATGGTGGTGGGAGTGTCATGGTCTGGGGCTGCATGAGTGCTTCTGGCACTGGGGAACTACAGTTCATTGAGGGAACCATGAATGCCAACATGTACTGTGACATACTGAAGCAGAGCATGATCCCCTCCCTTCGGAGACTGGGCCGCAGGGCAGTATTCCATAATGATAATGACCCCAAACACACCTCCAAGATGACCACTGCCTTGCTAAAGAAGTTGAGGGTAAAGGTGATGGACTGGCCAAGCATGTCTCCAGACCTAAACCCTATTGATCATCTGTGGAGCATCCTCAAAACGGAAGGTAGAGGAGCGCAAGGTCTCTAACATCCACCAGCTTTGTGATGTCATCATGGAGGAGTGGAAGAGGACTCCAGTGGCAACCTGTGAAGCTCTGGTGAACTCCATGCCCACAAGGGTTAAGGCAGTGCTGGAAAATAATGGTGGCCACACAAAATATTCACACTTTGGGCCCAATTTGGACATTTTCACTTAGGGGTGTACTCGCTTTTGTTGCCAGTGATTTAGACATTAATGGCTGTGTGTTGAGTTATTTTGAGGGGACAGCAAATTTACACTGTTATACAAGCTGTACACTCACTACTTTACATTGTAGCAAAGTGTCATTTCTTCAATGTTGTCACATGAAAAGATAGAATAATATATTTACAAAAATGTGAGGGGTGTACTCAGTTTTGTGAGATACTGTATATAATGTTTCGGGGTTCTAAGTAATTTGCTAGCAAAAAATACGGATTTTTACTTGTGAACGAAAAGTGTCAGAAAAGGCCTGGTCGTTAACATGTACCAATGCAAAAAAAAAATAAAAATAATAATAATAAAAAATACCCTATTAGCAAAGAGAAGGTCTTTTCATGAGGCAAACATTGAAAGTACACAACTACCCTAACCACTTAATAAAGAATCAAAGAGAATAGTATAAGAAATGGGCATTTAAGCTGTGGTTACCATGGATATGTCAAGACATATAACATAGATACATATATTACATGGAATAAAAAGTTTTTTATTAACACTTAGAGAATCAAAAAATAAGGGCAAATATAAGCCCACACATATAAAAAAAAACACATGCCTACATGTTTTGTGGCGTAAGCCGCTTCTTCAGGGCTTCATTATCTGTGTCTGATTCAGAACATCTGATATATATATATATCTCTATCTCTATAACAAGACATAATTGGCGACTGTTTAAAATGTTTACAAATTAATATATATCTTTGCATACACTACCCTATTGTCAGGGAGCTTACTTGATTGGGCGCGTTGGTGCGCGCATTCCTGCGGGTGCTCGGGCGCCTGCTTCTATGGGCACTGGTGTTGGCATGCCGGCTGGCTGTGGCGGATGCGGTGGTGCCCGGGCGCGTTAGCGCGCGTTCGCCTATGGGCGCTGCTATGCGTCTGCCTGGTGGCGCTGGTGTGCGCGCCTCTGTCCGGGGGCGCGTTCGTGCGGGTGCCAAACCCAGCCTGTGCATTAACCTGTCTCCAGCTTCTGTTGCCTGTACCGCTGACTATCATCTGCTGTTTGAAGACTGCTAGCCTCCGGATCACGGACTCCTGCACAGGCTCTCATACCACTCCGCACTCATGGGCCTCCTGTCTGCTCTACCAGGGGCCGCGAGTCGGATACGTAAGGGAGCCCTACCCTCTGCCCAAGTGGACTCTCCGGTCTGGTAAGTGAGAGACCTGACAGTATCAGGCAGCCATGACCGAGTCCGGGCAGGGGGCCTCCCCCATGGATGAACTTTGTAGGCACCTTGCGGGCCTTACCCAAGCAGTCAAGAGCCTACAAGAAGGCTACACCAGATTAGAGGGTCAGGTCCAAGCCCTCTCAGGAGCACCTCCCCCCCCAGGGGGCGCCATCTGCCGGACTCTCCTCGGCACCCTCCGTAGTAATGCTCCCTCCGGAACCCAGGGTACCCACGCCTGAAAAATTTACTGGAGATCGTCGCAAATACCGGGCCTTCCGTAACGCCTGCAAGCTCTATTTTGCGCTACAGCCTCGCACGTTCTCTCTGGACGCCACTAAAGTGGGATTTGTCATTTCACTGCTGTCCGGCGAGCCCCAGACTTGGGCTCATCATCTACTGGAGCAGAAGTCCAGATCCTTGGATACCCTGGATGCTTTTTTCCTGGCAATGTCCCAGTTGTACGAGGACCCTCAACTTACTACTATTGCTGAGGCAGCCCTGCATTTCCTGCAGCAAGGCCGCAGAGTGGCCGAGGACTACGCAGTTGAGTTTCATCGTTGGAGCTCTGATACAGAGTGGAACGACGCTGCCTTGCGTCATCAATTTCGGATGAGGTTATCTGATCCCCTTTAAGGATGAACTGGCACGTGTTGGGATACCCCAGACTCTGGATGAACTCCTTAACCACTTGCCGACCGCCGCACGACTATATACGTCGACAGAGCGGCACGGGCAGGCAAAAGGACGTATATGTACGTCCTTGCCTGCCCGCGGGTGGGGGGTCCGATCGGACCCCCCCCCGGTGCCTGCGGCGGTCGGCAAATCTCCCCCGGCGATCGGAGGTGAGGGGGAGGCCATCCATTCGTGGCCCCCCCCTCGCGATCGCTCTCAGCCAATGGGATCATTTCCCTGCCTCTGTATTGTACACAGAGGCAGAGGAAATGATGTCATCTCTCCTCGGCTCGGTATTTTCCGTTCCGGGCCGAGGAGAGAAGACTGCAATGTAAGTGCACCAACACTACACACACAGTAGAACATGCCAGGCACACTAAACACCCCGATTCCCCCCCCCCCGATCGCCCCCCGATCCCCCCCCCCCCCCCTGTCACAAACTGACACCAGCAGTTGTTTTTTTTTTTTTTTTTTTTTTTTTTTTCTGATTACTGTATTGGTGTCAGTTTGTGACAGTTACAGTGTCAGGGCAGTGAGTGTTAGGCCCCCTGTAGGTCTAGGGTACCCCCCTAACCCCCCCTAATAAAGTTTTAACCCCTTGATCACCCCCTGTCACCAGTGTCGCTAAGCGATCATTTTTCTGATCTTTGTATTAGTGTCGCTGGTGATGCTAGTTAGGGACGTAAATATTTAGGTTCGCCGTCAGAGTTTTATAGCGACAGGGACCCCCATATACTACCTAATAAATGTTTTAACCCCTTGATTGCCCCCTAGTTAACCCTTTCACCACTGATCACTGTATAACCGTTACGGGTGACGCTGGTTAGTTTGTTTATTTTTTATAGTGTCAGGGAACCCGCCGTTTATTACCGAATAAAGATTTAGCCCCCTGATCGCCCGGCGGTGATATGCGTCGCCCCAGGCAGCGTCAGATTAGCGCCAGTACCGCTAACACCCACGCACGCAGCATACGCCTCCCTTAGTGGTATAGTATCTGATCGCATCAATATCTGATCCGATCAGATCTATACTGGCGTCCCCAGCAGTTTAGGGTTCCCAAAAACACAGTGTTAGCGGGATCAGCCCAGATACCTGCTAGCACCTGCGTTTTGCCCCTCCGCCCAGCTCGGCCCAGCCCACCCAAGTGCAGTATCGATCGATCACTGTCACTTACAAAACACTAAACGCATAACTGCAGCGTTCGCAGAGTCAGGCCTGATCCCTGCGATCGCTAACAGTTTTTTTGGTAGCATTTTGGTGAAATGGCAAGCACCAGCCCCAGGCAGCGTCAGGTTAGTGCCAGTACCGCTAACACCCACGCACCGTACGCCTCCCTTAGTGGTATAGTATCTGAACGCATCAATATCTGATCCGATCAGATCTATACTAGCGTCCCCAGCAGTTTAGGGTTCCCAAAAACGCAGTGTTAGCGGGATCAACCCAGATACCTGCTAGCAACTGCGTTTTGCCCCTCCGCCCAGCCCAGCCCAGTCCACCCAAGTGCAGTATCGATCGATCACTGTCACTTACAAAACACTAAACGCATAACTGCAGCGTTCGCAGAGTCAGGCCTGATCCCTGCGATCGCTAACAGTTTTTTTTTGTAGCGTTTTGGTGAACTGGCAAGCACCAGCCCCAGGCAGCGTCAGGTTAGTGCCAGTAGCGCTAACACCCACGCACGCACTGTACACCTCCCTTAGTGGTATAGTATCTGAACTGATCAATATCTGATCCGATCAGATCTATACTGGCGTCCCCAGCAGTTTAGGGTTCCCAAAAACGCAGTGTTAGCGGGATCAGCCCAGATACCTGCTAGCACCTGCGTTTTGCCCCTCCGCCCGGCCCAGCCCAGCCCACCCAAGTGCAGTATCGATCGATCACTGTCACTTACAAAACACTAAATGCATAACTGCAGCGTTCGCAGAGTCAGGCCTGATCCCTGCGATCGTTAACAGTTTTTTTGGTAGCGTTTTGGTGAACTGGCAAGCGCCAGCGGCCTAATACACCCCGGTCGTAGTCAAACCAGCACTGCAGTAACACTTGGTGACGTGGCGAGTCCCATAAGTGCAGTTCAAGCTGGTGAGGTGGCAAGCACAAATAGTGTCCCGCTGCCACCAAGAAGACAAACACAGGCCCGTCATGCCCATAGTGCCCTTCCTGCTGCATTCCCCAATCCTAATTGGGAACCCACCACTTCTGCAGCGCCCGTACTTCCCCCATTCACATCCCCAACCAAATGCAGTCGGCTGCATGAGAGGCATTTTTATGTCCTCCCGAGTACCCCTACCCAACGAACCCCCCCCAAAAAGATGTTGTGTCTGCAGCAAGCGCGGATATAGGCGTGACACCCACTATTATTGTCCCTCCTGTCCTGACAATCCTGGTCTTTGCATTGGTGAATGTTTTGAACGCTACCATTCACTAGCTGAGTATTAGCGTAGGGTACAGCATTGCACAGACTAGGACACACTTTCACAGGGTCTCCCAAGATGCCATCGCATTTTGAGAGACCCGAACCTGGAACCGGTTACAGTTATAAAAGTTACAGTTACAAAAAAAGTGTAAAAAAAAAAAAAAAAAAAAAACACAAACAAAAATATAAAATAAAAAATAATAGTTGTCGTTTTATTGTTCTCTCTCTATTCTCTCTCTCTCTCTATTCTCTCTATTGTTCTGCTCTTTTTTACTGTATTCTATTCTGCAATGTTTTATTGTTATTATGTTTTATCATGTTTGCTTTTCAGGTCTGCAATTTTTTATACTTTACCGTTTACTGTGCTTTATTGTTAACCATATTTTTGTCTGAGTACAGCATTCACGACTTTGAGTGGTTATACCAGAATGATGCTTGCAGGTTTAGGTATCATCTTGGTATCATTCTTTTCAGCCAGCGGTCGGCTTTCATGTAGAAGCAATCCTAGTGGCTAATTAGCCTCTAGACTGCTTTTACAAGCAGTGGGAGAGAATGCCCCCCCCCACCGTCTTCCGTGTTTTTCTCTGGCTCTCCTGTCTCAACAGGGAACCTGAGAATGCAGCCGGTGATTCAGCCAGCTGACCATAGACCTGATCAGAGACCAGAGTGGCTCCAAACATCTCTATGGCCTAAGAAACCGGAAGCTACGAGCATTTTATGACTTAGATTTCGCCGGATGTAAATAGCGCCATTGGGAAATTGGGGAAGCATTTTATCACACCGATCTTGGTGTGGTCAGATGCTTTGAGGGCAGAGGAGAAATCTAGGGTCTAATAGACCCCAATTTTTTCAAAAAAGAGTACCTGTCACTACCTATTGCTATCATAGGGGATATTTACATTCCCTGAGATAACAATAAAAATGATTAAAAAAAAAAAAAATGAAAGGAACAGTTTTAAAATAAGATAAAAAAGCAAAAAAATAATAAAGAAAAAAAAAAAAAAAAAGCACCCCTGTCCCCCCTGCTCTCGCGCTAAGGCGAACGCAAGCGTCGGTCTGGCGTCAAATGTAAACAGCAATTGCACCATGCATGTGAGGTATCACCACGACGGTCAGATCGAGGGCAGTAATTTTAGCAGTAGACCTCCTCTGTAAATCTAAAGTGGTAACCTGTAAAGGCTTTTAAAGGCTTTTAAAAATGTATTTATTTTGTTGTCACTGCACGTTTGTGCGCAGTTGTAAAGCATGTCATGTTTGGTATCCATGTACTCGGCCTAAGATCATCTTTTTTATTTCATCAAACATTTGGGCAATATAGTGTGTTTTAGTGCATTAAAATGTAAAAAAGTGTGTTTTTTCCCCAAAAAATGCGTTTGAAAAATCTCTGCGCAAATACTGTGTGAAAAAAAAAAATTAAACACCCACCATTTTAATCTGTAGGGCATTTGCTTTAAAAAAATATATAATGTGTGGGGGTTCAAAGTAATTTTCTTGCAAAAAAAAATAATTTTTTCATGTAATCAAAAAGTGTCAGAAAGGGCTTTGTCTTCAAGTGGTTAGAAGAGTGGGTGATGTGTGACATAAGCTTCTAAACGTTGTGCATAAAATGCCAGGACAGTTCAAACCCCCCCAAATGACCCCATTTTGGAAAGTAGACACCCCAAGCTATTTGCTGAGAGGCATGTCGAGTCCATGGAATATTTTATATTGTGACACAAGTTGCGGGAAAGAGACAAATTATTATTATTTTTTTTTTTTTTTGCACAAAGTTGTCACTAAATGATATATTGCTCAAACATGCCATGGGAATATGTGAAATTACACCCCAAAATACATTCTGTTGCTTCTCCTGAGTACGGGGATACCACATGTGTGAGACTTTTTGGGAGCCTAGCCACGTATGGGACCCCGAAAACCAAGCACCGCCTTCAGGCTTTCTAAGGGCGTAAATTTTTGATTTCACTCTTCACTGCCTATCACAGTCTCGGAGGCCATGGAATGCCCAGGTGGCACAAACCCCCCCCCCAAATGACCCCATTTTGGAAAGTAGACACCCCAAGCTATTTGCTGAGAGGTATAGTGAGTATTTTGCAGACCTCACTTTTTGTCACAAAGTTTTGAAAATTAAAAAAAGAAAAAAAAAATTTTTTTTTTTGTCTTTCTTCATTTTCAAAAACAAATGAGAGCTGCAAAATACTCACCATGCCTCTCAGCAAATAGCTTGGGGTGTCTACTTTCCAAAATGGGGTCATTTGGGGGGGTTTTGTGCCACCTGGGCATTCCATGGCCTCCGAAACTGTGATAGGCAGTGAAGAGTGAAATCAAAAATGTACACCCTTAGAAATCCTGAAGGCGGTGATTGGTTTTCGGGGTCCCGTACGCGGCTAGGCTCCTAAAAAGTCCCACACATGTGGTATCCCCGTACTCAAGAGAAGCAGCAGAATGTATTTTGGGGTGCAATTCCACATATGCCCATGACCTGTGTGAGCAATATATCATTTAGTGACAACTTTGTGCAAAAAAAAAAAAAAAAATAAATTGTCACTTTCCCGCAACTTGTGTCAAAATATAAAATATTCCATGGACTCAACATGCCTCTCAGCAAATAGCTTGGGGTGTCTACTTTCCAAAATGGGGTCATTTGGGGGGGGTTTGTGCCATCTGGGCATTTTATGGCCTTCAAAACTGTGATAGGTAGTGAGGAGTAAAATCAAAAATGTACGCCCTTAGAAATCCTGAAGGCAGTGATTGGTTTTCGGGGCCCCGTATGCGGCTAGGCTCCCAAAAAGTCCCACACATGTGGTATCCCCATACTCAGGAGAAGCAGATAAATGTATTTTGGGGTGCAATTCCACATAGGCCCATGGCCTGTGTGAGCAATATATCATTTAGTGACAACTTTTTGTAATATTTTTTTTTTTTTTTTTTCATTATTCAATCACTTGGGACAAAAAAAATGAATATTCAATGGGCTCAACATGCCTCTCAGCAATTTCCTTGGGGTGTCTACTTTCCAAAATGGGGTCATTTGTGGGGGTTTTGTACTGCCCTGTCATTTTAGCACCTCAAGAAATGACATAGGCAGTCATAAATTAAAGACTGTGTAAATTCCAGAAAATGTACCCTAGTTTGTAGGCGCTATAACTTTTGCGCAAACCAATAAATATACACTTATTGACATTTTTTTTACCAAAGACATGTGGCCAAATACATTTTGGCCTAAATGTATGACTAAAATTGAGTTTATTGGATTTTTTTTTAGAACAAAAAGTAGAAAATATCATTTTTTTTCAAAATTTTCGGTCTTTTTCCGTGTATAGCGCAAAAAATAAAAACGGCAGAGGTGATCAAATACCATCAAAAGAAAGCTCTATTTGTGGGAAGAAAAGGACGCAAATTTCGTTTGGTTACAGCATTGCATGACCGCGCAATTAGCAGTTAAAGCGACGCAGTGCCAAATTGTAAAAAGTGCTCTGGTCAGGAAGGGGGTAAATCCTTCCGGGGCTGAAGTGGTTAATCTATCTATTCAAACCGTCGTATGAGAGAAAGATGCTCTGAGAGGTCCTCTGGTCACCCTCGTCCTATTTGGATGCTCCCTAGATTTCCTAGTCATCCCAACCAATTGCCTCTCTCCTCTACTTCAGCCACGGAAGCACCCGAACCCATGCAACTTGGTCTGCTCCGGCCATCCCTTACCCCGGAAGAGAATATGCACAGACATACTCACAACTTATGCCTGTACTGCGGGGAACAAGGACATTTTGTGAGGACCTGCCCTAACAAGATACGTAAGTGTCTGATGTCTTCTTCCACGTGTGCATCTGTTTAGCCTAAACCTGGTAACCATTTGACTATCTCTATTGTATTACAGCTTCCCGGAAAGAACATCCCGGTGTCGGTCATTATTGACTCTGGAGCATGCAGTGGCTTCATCGATCAAACCTTTGTCAATAATCATGGCATTCCTCTTCAACCTAAGACCCAGGGTCTTGCAGTATTCCTAGCTGATGGCTCTACCCTTAGTTCTGGTCCAGTCACCTGTGAGACTGTTCCACTACTGGCCACCATAGGCCCGAAACATCAGGAACTTTTACATTTGGATGTCATCTCCTCCCCTCTCTTCCCAATCATTCTCGGAATGCCCTGGCTATAGGCACATAACCCCAACATTGACTGGTCCACAGGAAAAATCCAATTCTTATCTGATTACTGCAGGCAACATTGCTTATGTGGGACCTCCGTGACACCGACTCAATGTCTTTGTTTGGAATCAGATACCAAGCCTTGCCAATCCCTTCCCAGGCCTATCGGGACTTTCAGGATGTCTTCAATAAAAAGGGGGCAGAGACTCTTCCAGTTCACAGGCCTTATGACTGCCCAATAGAACTTTTACCTGGAACCGAAGTTCCCTTTGGGAGGATTTTCCCACTAACTGAGCAGGAGCTGGGCACCTTAAAAAATTATATTGATGAGAACTTAAAAAAAGGGTTTATCCGCCCTTCCACGTCTCCAGCTGGTGCAGGCATCTTCTTCGTGGAGAAGAAGGACCACACCCTACGTCCCTGTATCGACTACGGGAATTAAACAAAATCACTGTAAAGAACAGATACCCGTTACCTTTAGTACCCGAGTTATTCCAAAGACTGGGAACTGCAAGAGTTTTCACCAGCTGGATCTCCGCGGGGCGTACAACTTAATCCGCATAGGAGAAGGGGATGAGTGGAAAACAGCTTTTCGTACTCCTTTTGGGCACTACGAGGTATCTTGTCATGCCCTTTGGCCTGTGTAACGCGCCAGCCACCTTCCAACACTTTGTCAACGACGTATTCCGTGACTGCCTAGACCTCTATGTCATAGTCTATCTAGATGATATTCTGATTTTCTCCGCTTCTCTGACCGACCACCGCAGGCATGTGCGACATGTTCTCACTCGACTCGGGCAACATGGGCTCTATGCAAAACTTGAGAAATGTGAATTTGAGCTCCAATGCATTCAGTTTCTGGGCCTGATCATCTCCCCTGAGGGCATCAAGATGGATCCCCAAAAGGTATCTGCTATCCTGGACTGGCCTGCACCTATTGATAAGAAAGGGGTACAACATTTTATTGGCTTTGCCAACTTCTATAGAAAATTCATAAAAGGGTTCTCCTTGATAATCACTCCCCTTACTGAACTTACCAGACAAGGAAGTCATTTTTGCTGGACTCCTAAGGCGCAGTCGGCCTTCAAGGAACTCCAAGGCTTTCTTTACCTCAGCCACCATTTTAAAACACCCCAACCCAGCTCTACCATTTGTGTTAAAAGTTGACGCTTCAGAAATTGCGGTAGGGGCTGTACTCTCACAGCGATAAGGCACCAAAGCTCTTCTGTACACTGTGGGGTTCTTTTCACGAAAACTCTCACCTTCCGAGAGGAACTACGATGTGGGTGACCGTGAACTCCTAGCTATTAAGGCGGCTTTAGAGGAATGGCATTACCTTCTGGAGGGTGCTGCTTATCCCATACTGGTCTACACGGACCATAAAAACCTGGAATACCTGAGAACGGCTAAGAGGCTAAGACCCCGGCAGGCCAGATGGGCACTTTTTTTTTTTTCTCGATTCCAGTTCCATGTCACCTTCAGACCCGGATCCAAAAATATTAAATCTGACGCACTCTCATGAATGTTCCATGATTCGGAAAAAAACGCACCTACCAGATACCATCCTTCCCCCTGGAAATTTCTTGCTTCTACAAGATCTAATCTCCCAAATCAGACAGGCGTCTATGGGGGCGAAGCCACCTGCTGGGGCCTGTATCAAGGATGGCCTATTTTGGCACGAAAACAGGATTGTGGTCCCCGAAGAACTAAGGGTACAGGTATTGGAACTGTGTCACGATCACAAATTAGCTGGACATTTCGGCTCACGAAAAACGAGTGATCTGGTACTACGCACCTTCTGGCGGCCTCATCTCATCAGGGATTGTAGGAGGTTCATTGATTCCTGCAATACTTGCGCTAGAAGCAAAACCAGCCGGGCCAGAGCTTGGGGACTGTTAAAACCTCTACCAGTCCCAGAGAGACCATGGAGCATGATCTCAATGGATTTTGTCGTTGAACTCCCCCCATCAAAAGGCTTTTCCTCCATCTTTGTCGTGGTAGACAGATTGTCTAAAATGGCTCATTTTCTCTCAATGAAGGGTACCCCATCGGCCACGGAGACAGCTGATATTTTTATTAAAGAAATTGTCAGGCTACATGGAGTTCCGAAGAATATCGTTTCTGACCGTGGTGTCCAATTCACCTCCAGATTCTGGAAGGCCCTCTGTGGCTCCTTGGAAATTGAATTGGCATTCTCCTCGGCCTACCATCCCCAGTCCAATGGACAAACTGAGGACGAATCAGATGTTGGAGCAGTATCTCCGCTGCTTTTCCGCATTCTCCCAGGATGATCTTGCCCCCCTACTCCCTATTGCGGAGTTCTCCTACAATAATTCCTTGCATTCAGCCACCAACCAGACTCCATTCTATGCCAACTATGGCTTTCATCCGACCTTTCTACCTGGATCGATACCTGAGTGTTCTGTTTCTGCAGTGTCTGAGACCCTGAATTTCTTCTTGGTGAACAATAAGCTATTACAGGATACCATGGCCAAGGCCCAAGAAGGATATAAGAAGGTGTTTGACAAAAAGAGGCGTGGAGAACTTGTGTTGGAACCTGGCAACCCAGTATGGTTATCTACCACCAATCTGAAACTGGCATGTCCATCCAAAAAACTAGGCCCTAAGTTCCTGGGTCCCTTCCTGGTAAGGAAGAAGATTAATGATGTCGCCTACGAGCTTGATCTGCCGAATTCCCTGAAGGTGCACCCGGTCTTCCATGTATCTCTCTTAAAGCCGGTTATCCCCAATTCTTTTGTTGGCCGTACTGTCGGTCCACCCAAACCCATCCTTGTAAACAACGAGGAGGAATTTGAATTAGAGGCAATATTAGACTGCAGAAAAAGACGAAATCAAACCCAATACCTCATAAAGTGGAAGGGATATGGCCCTGAGGACAATTCATGGGAACCTGAAGATAATTTGCATGCCGGGGAACTCCTGCAAGCTTTCAAAGGACTCACATGCCTCCAAGTTGGCCCAGTTGGGCATCCGGTGTCTGCCCTTGAGGAGGGGGCACTCTCAGAGAGCTTACTTGATTGGGCGTCATCGCGCGCCGGGGCGCGTTGGTGCACGCGTTCCTGTGGGTGCTCGGGCGCCTGCTTCTATGGGCACTAGTGTTGGCATGCCGGCTGGCCGTGGTGGACGCGGTGGTGCCCGGGCGTGTACGCGTTAGCGCGTGTTCGCCTATGGGCGCTGCTATGCATCTGCTGTCCGGGGGCGCGCTCTGGGACGTGCGGGTGCGCGGGCGCCTGTGCATAACGGCGCACGCACGAACGCGGCATTTGGCGCCAATCAGCCTATTTTAGGCTTGCTTCTCCCTCTGACCAGTGCTGCCTGATCAACAGCTCCGTGCCTAGTTCCTGTTTCCTGTTCCTAGTTCCTGTGATTCCTGTGTTCCTGATCTGTTGATGACCCGGCTTGCCTTCTGGATTCTCCTGACCTCCGCCTGTATTTGACCCCAGCCTGTTTTTGACCTCACTTCTGCCTGCTCCTTCTGTACCTCTGCTGCCCGCCTGTTGCCAAACCCAGCCTGTGCATTAACCTGTCTCCAGCTTCTGCTCAGCATCTGTTGCCTGTACCGCTGACTATCATCTGCTGTTTGAAGACTGCTAGTCTCCGGATCACGGACTCCTGCACAGGCTCTCATACCACTCCGCACTCGTGGGCCTCCTGTCTGCTCTACCAGGGTCCGCGAGTCGGATACGTAAGGGAGCCTACCCTCTGCCCAAGTGGACTCTCCGGTCAGGAAAGTGGGAGACCTGACACCTATACTTTAACCACTTCAGCTCCAGAAGGTTTTACCCCTTTCCTGACTAGGCCATTTTTTGTGATACCATGCGATGGTGTACATAAATTAAAATTAATGTCCTTGTTTTCCCCACATATTGAACTTTCTTTTGGTGGTATTTGTTCACCTCCTGCGGTTTTTATTTTTTGCACTATGAACAAAAAAAGACCGACAATTTTGAAAACAAAAATTATAGCATCTACAAACTATGGGATAGTTTTATGGACTTTTTAAAATTGTTTTTACTAGTAATGGCGGCGATCAGCGCTTTTTAGCGAGACTGCGGCATTGCGGCGGACAAATCAAACACCTAACATTTTTGACACTTTTTGGGGACCAGTGACACCAATATAGTGATCAGTGCTAAAAATAATGCACTGTCACTGTAATAATGACACTGGCAGGGAAGGGGTTAACATCTGGGGCAATCAAAGGATTAAGCGTGTCTCTAGGGAGTGTTTTCTAACTGTGTGTGTGTGGGGGGGGCGCTTTGACTGGGGGAAGACAGAGATCCCCGTTTCTTAGCAGACTCACAAGATCTTACATAATGGCAATCTGCCTTGTTTACATAGGCAGACCGCCATTCTGCCTCTCCTCAGAACAATCGGTGGGCCCCAGCGGACATCGCATCCACCAGACCCGCTGATTGGTTCCTGCTGTGTCCAACCACCCAGACCATGTGCACGAAATCATGTACAGGCATGTGATTTGCGCAGGAGGGCTGCCCTGCCGCAGTAAGTCTACATGGGGTGGTCCAGAACCGGTTAAATAACATGCTTGAGGAATGCTTAATAGCTGTATGTGAAGTTACAGAACAGTACTATCAGTGGCGGCCCATCCATACAGGGAACAGGGGTGCCTTCCCCCTAATCCATGCATACGGCCCTTAATCTACATGCAGGGCGCCGGACGCATGGATTCCAATGGGTTTTTTTTTTTTTTTTTTTTAAAGCACATGTTTAGAGCCTGAGGCTCTAATTGGCTTCAAAAAAGAGTGGGCTTGGGGCACAGAACACTGCGCCCTGAGCCCACCCAATTGTGTGACAATAGCTAATTAATATTCACTATTGTCTTCCTGATTCTCCTCCCGGCCAATCAGGAAGCGGGTCCTGAGACCCGATTGGCCAGGGAGTCTTAGGACTTAGCAATGGCCCCGGCTCTTCCCCTGGCATGCTGGAGCGAGGAGCAGCATCGGCCTCCTAAAGCAAGGCCACTGATCACCACCATCCGTCTCCCAAGGGGGGCCGTCCTCCCTAAAATATTGAGCACCAGCCGCCACTAAAATCCACCTTACCGAATAATGGAAGTGGAAGGAAGTGGGTCCTGAGACCCGTCACCCGACTGGCCGAGAGGAGAAGTGATCCTATTGGCCGCCGAGGAGGAGGAGGGAGGAGACGCAGGGGAAGCCGTCGTGAAGCACAGGGGGAGGAAATGCTGGGCAGCTAGGTAAGTGCGGGGTTAGTGACTGACCGAGCAACTGACTGACCGACTGGGAGGGTTTTCTGGCAAGTGGATTGTTTGCCACCCCCCCCAAACAAAAATATACCACCAGCCACCATTGAGTATGATGTAGCCCTTTAAAAGCGACATTTAAACAAACAGGGTTTCCCCTAACGTTCAAACCAGACCCTTATCCAGGTATGCAGCCTGGTTGAACAAGATAGGGAGGGTAGCAAGCGTGCCCCCCCCCCCCCCCCCCGAACCATACCAGGCCACGTGCCTTTCAATATTGGGAGGTACGTTGCAAGGGTGTGTGGCCATACTTGGGTGGGGTGGCACTGATGAGGAGGCACTAATATGCAGCACTGATGGGCACTGATAGGTGGCACTGATGGGCACTGCTGGGTGGCACTGATGAGCAGGTACTGATGGGCACTGAAAGGCAGCACTGATTGACATCACTGATGAGCACAGATTGGCATTACAGATAGGCACAGAATGGCATTACTACTACTGGTCACTGTTGGAGCTGCACTGTAATCAGGGCGCTGATGATCAGTGCCCTGATTGCCTATACAAGTCTCCCCTGTGAGGAGATGCCCCTGCGAGGAGAGACGATAAATGGCATCTCCTTGTTTACATGTGATTGGCTGTGATTGGACACAGCCGATCACATGGCCATGGCTCTTTACCGAGATCAGGGTTGCGCCATGTCCCAGGGACATGGCACACCTGCAATCGCCATGCTGCATGCTCCCTGGGGGGCACGCTGTCAAGACGAAACTGGGTGCCGTCATATGACTGGGCCCAAGAATGAGAGCCGTCGGAAAATCCGATCGTGTGTATGGGGCATTAAACAATAGTTTTTTTTTTTTTTTTTTTTGTTTTTTTTTTAATAGTTTGATATGGTTGCCTGTCTGTGTCAATGCTGGGGAAAATTCATCCTCTATGATTGTCCTGTTCACTACATTTATGGGAAATACACAATTTTGTAGTTTGTCACAGGAACAGAAGGGGAAATCTTTCACTGGGGACACCTCTTTTGGTGACAACTGCCTAAGAGGCAGTTTTGCTTATTTTTGATTTCCTTTCTCATTAACTTGGGGTAAGAAGGACTTTATTCTAAAGGGGAAGTGTCACCAATTGAAACAGAGCCAATAACAACACAAGAAAAAAATTCCACATATCCCATGGGTTCCACATATTTTTAGTTTAAGTCTGCATTTATTTTTATGTGCACAAAATGGCGCTGTCCATTGGGGCTGTTTATCCTTCATTGGATTTTTCTACTTTTTCTGTTGTTCTCATTGAGCAATCTGTATATAGGCAAGGCGTATCTATTGCTGTGTTGTTCTGAATTGTGGAACATGCGCACTCACTCCCTCTTTTAATCCCGGCCATTAAAAATAAGTTTGGTGGCGTGGCTTGGACGGGATCGGAGATGGCCGCTTGAGAGGAGAGCTCCGGCACACTGAGGACGATTTTAGCTTCTTCTAACATCACCGCCAGCCAGATTAAGCCATGGGTAAGCCGAATAGAAGCACCTCGGCACCCCGCTCCACCAAGGAGACAGAGAAACAATCCGGGACACAGCTAAGTAACAACATCCCGGACATATTTCGCACAAAGGCCGCAACCCTCCACGAGGAGACACAGGCATCCAAGGCCTCATCCCTGGCCTCGCTTAGCTGCTCCGCGATCGCGACGGCGGACATTCACAGCGCAACATCCGCAATCCCATCCCTACTGGATCTGCAAAGAGACCTGCAGAGGGTCGCTCTGGACATAAAACATACCCTAACAACTGCCATATCAGATCTGAAAATGGACATCCAGTCAATGCATAATCGCCTATCTGAAGTGGAGGAATCATCTCAAATACAGGCAGCTGCAATCAGGCAAGTACAAAAAGCACATGATATGCATCTCCCACATATCTTTGAACTCCACAGACAAGTGGAAGACCTCGACAACAGAGGACGCAGACATAATATCAGAGTAAGGGGGGTCCCTGAAGGCATAGATCCATCTGCACTGACGCAGACAGTTTGCACTATATTCAATGAACTCCTTGAATGGCCTGCAGATACCCTCATTGATATGGAGAGAATCCATCGTGCACTAAGACCACCTCCCCAGGACACAGAACCCCCTCGGGGCATAGTGTGCTGTCTAGTAAACTTTCCGCTTAAAGAGGAGATTCTTAGAAAGGCGAGAGATAGAGGCCGCATTTTATACAATGGTGCAGACATTAAATTGTTCCAAGACCTATCTCAGATAACATTACAAAACAGACGCACACTACGCCCCCTGCTGGAAACACTACGGGCACGCAACATACAATACAGGTGGCAGTTTCCATTTTGCCTCGCAGCCACCACCAGAAGTTGCACCGCACTCCTCAGAACACCAGAAGACCTCCCCATGTTCTGTGAACAACTCGACATCCCAGCAATTGAATTACCGGAATGGTACTCCTTCTACTTCCCATCGGAACCTTGGAAGGCAGTATCCTACAATACTTCACCAAAAGCACAACGCCACAGATCCAGACGCCGAAGACTGGACCCCACATCCCCGGGAGAACGCTTTTCACATCGAGATGTACCACCGCATGCCATGAACCGCGTTGACACCCCGCGCAGGAATTACAGAGATGACTAATTTAGTGCTCAACATACCCCAGTGTCATATACTGTGTATGCCTTTTCTATATGTAAGATGACGGAATCTCTTCAGAATCAAACTATCAACTGAGATACTGTGTTCTATCCAGAAAAGTACCCTATTGTGTTACGAATACAAACACATCTCTTCAACTCCATTGGACTGAATCTCCAAAGACATACAGAGGCTAAATACCACATAATTTTCCCAAAACCCTTTTGCCACAAGTTATTGGGAAAGGTAAAAGTTCTAATTTTTGATTGACTCAACAGTTAACCGACCCCCTACAGTGGTAAGAAATACATACCCCAAGTATAACAAGGAAGGGGATTTTTATTAACTGCCTCGATGGAAGTGGTCCTATATAATCTCTTGTTTTTGCCGTTTTTATCTTTTTGCAATTTCTTTTTTTTTTTGTTTTTCAAATGTTTTCTCTCATGTGTCTTGCTGTAACAGATAATATACAGTCCTAGGCTGCACAATAGTGGAGGGGGAACCAGTCCATTTGTTGCAGACTGATCCTCCCCCCACTATGCTATGCTAGCCGCTCGTGGATCCGTGGGACCCGCTTCCCTACTCTGGGGGGGCGGAGCCCGGGAACCGTATCGAGGGGTAAACAGACACAGGGAATTCCCAATAGACATGGGGAGTCTCCTTATGCTAATATTCAATACAATTTACTCACAGACACCCCTATGCAACTTACTCAGACTGAACCCTCATAGTAATGAAGAGACTACATCTTGCGCAATTACTCAAAAATTCTATCACCACAAATTAATGGGGATAGGTAAAAGGTTTAGTTTTTGAAAGCCTTAACAAATAACCTATTCCTTAAAGCGAAAATAGTTATATGATCAATTCATAGCAAAAATTTAAATCCACTCCTTGAGTAGATATGTTTTTTCTTGTATGTGTTTCTTTTTTTGTTTATTTAAAACTCTCGATGCAATGTAACAGAAAACGATTAGTACTAGGATGCAAAATAGTGGTGGAAGGGACGACCCCTTGATTTGGGCTGATCCCTCACCACTATGAAAGGACAGCCCTTCTTGGCTTCGAGGGACTTTCTCCCCTAATGTGGGGGGCGGGACCCGAGAGCTAAAAACAGGAAGTAATTAGACAAGGGGAACTCCCATCTAACATGGGGTATACCCTAAGGTTATAGTTAGCACTGTTGGCTATGTTTATTTGTTTTATTTGTTTTAGTAAGATTTGAATGAGTAGAAATACATACACTTAAAGAAGTCTTGATCATAGACTCAGAATCTTAAAATTCACCTAAGTAACATTTGATCTGGATAGATTAATCATTAATCAGTGGGCTTACCAATTCCATGACTAAAGAAAGAAGGGGGAAAAAAAGGGGGGTTTGTATACAAATATCCCCCTTACAACCACGGCTTACACCACATAGTTAACTCTTAACTTTATCTCTTTATCACCCCATCGCAACACACTTGAAGACACATTATTGTACCTTACTAGTCCTTATGTGTGCCGACACCTCTGATCACCTTCCAGGTTTATTGTCCCACCACAGTAGTCCTATTGGACCCTAACTGACACTCCGGAACCCCTTGTAACTAGGTGGTTAGGTTTTCCGGTAAAAATCATACACAGAGCGTGGATTATTCACGACTGTGCAAGCTAATACTTTCTCATACCCCAGGCTACAATTCGTGGCGAAGTAACGGATAAACGTACGATCTGAAACCCCTTTACCCCCTCCCCCTCTGGTCATCTACCTCCTCTATAGCTCTACCTATTATTCTTACTACCCTAGTGCCTTGTGAGGGCTGCTCTTCCAAACCACACATATACCCCTCCCCTCTCCCTCTAGACTCTTAAAATGCTTTCGAAGCAGAAAACCAGTAAGATGCAAATCTCACTAAAATGCTTATCCGTTAACGTTAAAGGCCTAAACCTACCAGAAAAGAGGTCACAAGTCCTTGCAGCTCTGACAAAACACAAAGCACACTTTATCCTACTTCAGGAGACACATTTCAGAACTAACGCCATACCCAAATTGACAAACCACAGCTATAAACAAGTCTTTCACTCCACCAACCAGGAATCCAAAACAAAAGGAGTCTCAATCCTCATTTCCAAACAAGCTGACTTCCAAGTGACACACATTAGTTGACCTGGACGCAGATTTATATTCATAAAAGGAACATACGCAGCCAAACCCATCACCATAGCCAACATTTACTGCCCAAACGAACACCAAGTGTCCTTTGTCAAAAAAATATGTGAATTTCTACAAAATTTCCAAACCGGTTTACTGCTATTAGGAGGCGACTTTAATGTACCATTAAATCCCAGCCTCGACACTTCCACAGGTACATCCACACTTACATACCGGGCCTTACGCCAAATGAAACTTCAATTACAAAACCTTACCCTTCATGATACCTGGCGCACCATGTACCTATCTGATAAGGACTATACATTCTATTCAGCCCCACACCAAAAATATTCTAGGATAGACTATCTATTCCTATCGCAAAATGATTTACCCTTACTCACGCAGGCGACTATTGAACCAATGTTTCTATCAGACCACCACCCTATCTCAGTAACACTCACCTTCCCCGAAAAAAGAGAAATTACCAAAATATGGTGACTGAACCCCGCACTACTTAAGGACCCTGACAATTTGACCCAGTTACACTCTCGCATACAAAACTACTTCAGAGAAAACACCCCAGACATCGCACCAATCACTATATGGGAAGCACATAAGTGTGTACTAAGGGGGGAAATCATTACACTCACATCCACAATCAAAAGGAGACGTCAGGAACAAATTAGATCTTTGATCCAGACCATAAACCGACTAGAGGCTACACACAAGCAAACAACATCACTAAACACACTACAGGAACTACTACAAGCCCGCTCTGCATTACTAGACATATTAGGAAAGCGTACCAGAAGGAGATATATCCTTCAACAGAAAGTGTTCTATGAACACAGCAACAAGAGCGGGAGACTGCTCGCTCGGGCAGTCCAAGCAACCAAAGCACCCTCTAGAATCCACATGATTCGAGATAAACATAACACTCTTCTCTCCAAAAATGCAGATATAGCCAAACACTTCGAAGAATATTACTCTAAACTGTATAACATAAACCAACATATCGACCCTAAACCAAAACAGGACGACCGAAAGTCCCAACTAAAAGAATTTTTAACACAGTTCTGCCCCAAACTGATCACCTCTCAACAAGCAGAATCCATGGAAAGCCCCCTGTCCTCAGAGGAACTCCAACTAGCAATCAAACAGATGAGCGTAGGCAAGAGCCCAGGCCCAGACAGTTTTCCATTAATATATTACAAAAGCTTCCAAGATATTTTGATTCCAGAAATGCTTAAATCCTTTAACTCCCTCGCAGACTCGCACACATCAACAAGCAGATTACTAGAAGCACACATAACCCTCATACCAAAGGAAGGCAAGGATCACACACAAGCCCCGAACTATAGACCGATTTCTCTACTGAATGTAGATATCAAACTATACGCCAAAATGCTGGCAAATAGGCTACTACCATTTATCCCTGGTCTCATATCCCCCGATCAAGTTGGGTTTATCCTGGGAAGAGAGGCAAGGGATAACACTATCCGTACCCTAAATATACAACATTGGCTAGCCACTTCTGGAACCAAGGGCTTTCCCCTATCCCTGGATGCTGAGAAGGTGTTTGACAGGGTGGCCTGGGACTACATGCAGGAGGTCCTCAAGGGCATAGGCCTCAAGTCCCGCATGTATACACATATCAACGCACTATATACTAACCCCTCAGCCAGGGTAAGAGTCAATGGCCTCCTGTCAAACGCCTTCTCGATAAGCAACGATACCCGCCAGGGATGCCCACTCTCCCCACCGATCTATGTCCTGACATTAGAACCCCTACTGAACAAAATGCGCAACAACTCAGATATTAAAGGAATACCCATTGCACATAAAGAGTTTAAAGTAGCCGCTTTCGCGGATGACATTTTACTTACCCTCCAAGAACCTCGAATCTCCCTACCCAACTTACTGAGAGATTTAAAACATTTCGGAGAATTATCTAACCTAAAAATTAACTATGCCAAATCCAATGCCTTGAATGTATCTCTTACCCCGCAAGAAGTAACCCATGCCCAATTACACTTCCCATTTCATTGGGAAAAAGAAGCCATTACGTATCTAGGAATACGGATTACTGAACGAACATCAGACCTGTATAATCATAATCGCGCAAAAGCACTAACTAAACTTCAAACAAACTTTAAAGAATGGGCCAACTTAAACATTTCCTGGTTCGGCCGCGCAGCCTTAAAAAAAAATGATTGCTCTCCCCCGCCTCTTATACCTCATGCAAGCAATCCCTATACACTTACCCCCCTCCTTTTTTGCCAAATACAAAAGCCTTTCTTTGGAACAAAAAATCTCCACGCATAAAATATACCCGATTAACCCTCCCGAAACTTAGAGGGGGAATCGGCCTTCCTGACTTATACAAATACCACATGGCATGCCATCTGGTCAGGATTGTGGACTGGAAGATACACAATATAGAAAAAGAATGGGTGACAATAGAACACCTTTATACTCGCACCCCCACTCATATTCTCCCCTGGCTTCATCCAAGACTATGGCCTCAGACTCTCAAGACACACCCCTTTTATATATCCCACTCTAATGGCCTTTAATAAGGCCATAACAGTGCATAAATTATCCACACATATAGGACCTCTTACCTCCATACGAGGAAACCCAGAATTTCCACCTGGTGAAACCTTGAAATTCCTACAAACTGAATGGCCACATAAAGAGATAAAGGCCCACAAATTTTTTGACAAGGGCACTATACGTTCATATCAAGACCTGAAATCTGAATTTCATCCAAATACGTTCCCTTTCTGGTCCTACAGACAAATAAGACATTATTTAACATCTAAAAGCTCAACTGCAATATGGACTAGAAAATTAACATTTGAACACCTCTGCTCAAGCGACTCCCCTTAGAGACATATCATCTCTCAAATCTACTCAATGCTCCATGACGACGACCCAACAAAACCTTCTGAAATCCCACGATACTCATGGGACACAAACCTACAACTCACACTGACAGAAGGAGACTGGGAAACCATATACTCTTACGCACACAAAGGGTCAATGAATGTAGCGATACAAGAAAATGGTTACAAAATCATAACTAAATGGTATAGGACCCCATCGCGATTGCACAAATTCTCTCCATCTATACCTGATGTATGTTGGAGATGTAAAAAAGCAGTAGGTTCCATGATACACATTTGGTGGGAGTGCGACTCCATCCAGATTTTCTGGAGGGAGGTCCACTCCATCATAGAACAAGTCTCCACATACACCTTAAACTTCACCCCTGCTCAATATCTATTGCATCATACTACACTTCCCAAATATGAGTACTTTAAATCCCTGGCCATGCATATGGTCAATGCTGCAAGACTATGCATTCCAACCCACTGGAGAACAACAGACATACCCACAATTAGGGAATGGTTACAGAAAATATCCAAGATAGCAGAAATGGAAGAACTGATCTCTATAGCTCAAGAGCGCATACAAAAATTCACAACCACTTGGGCCTGTTGGAACCACTTCAAAACGAAGGATTATTATAAATCTTTATTCCCAACATAAAGTGCAATAATTCAGATCCCTCCCCATTACTGGATTCCACAGTTTTCCCTCCTCCCATTGTGCGGGAGGGAAGATAAAGCATATAATAGAAGAGCAGCCCTCACCCCCCCTTCCTCCCCGCCTACCCCACTATCCCCTTTTCTAAAATTACACTTAATCATATTCTCCCGTTTCTTAATATTTAAGCCCCCTCTTTAAACACCACACACGGGAAGTTTTCTTTGATCAAAATGTCATAAGCTGACTAAAAGGGAAGATCATACAAACACCATAACTAACCATTCGGTACCAAATAAGCCTTTAGAGACACGCTATCTTGAACAAAGCTAAACTAAGTCAAATGCTCTAAATGATATTTAAAGGAGCATCTCTATCTCAAAATCCAACTATACCGAATATAAATACAAGACTCTAAGGGACAAAAATTTAAAACATATTGTTCGATTTTCCATGACTTAAGATGTAAAATTATGCTTGTTTTATTTACTTGTGTGAAACACGGAAGCCTCTTCTCTTGTACTTTATACATATGTAACACAGGTTGTAAAAGTTGTATGTATAATTGCTTGAATAAAAATCTTTTATGGAAAAAAAATAAAATAAGTTTGGTGCGTGATGCTGCCTCATGGCCACTCCCTCTGATGACGTCCACTGTGACAAAACTCATTGGGTGGGGCCAGGGATGGTGACGCCAGCCAGGACACGGAAGTGGATGGATGGGCAACATGTGGAACACGTTCCAATGCTTGTATTTAATTGCATGACCATGCTTGTTTTACTGTTGGCTTTGTGAGTATTTTAAATCTCGTCGTTTTACCTACCATACCAGACCTTTTTTGGAGGACAGTTTTGAGCATAATGAGGAAGGTCTGTTGGAGTTCCAGTGATTCCCTTGCCACAGTGATTATACACAGAGCATTTTCTGACCATACGTTATAGGTGGTCCCATTATTCAGTAAGGTGGATTTTAGTGGCGGCTGGTGCTCAATATTTTAGGGAGGGCGGCCCCCCTTGGGAGATGGACGGTGGCGATCAGTGGCCTTACCTTAGGAGGCCGATGATGTTCCTCACTCCAGCTTGCCAAGTCAAGAGCCGGGGCCATTGCGAAGTCCTAAGATTCCCTGGCCAATCGGGTCTTAGGACCCGCTTCCTGACTGGCCGGGAGGAGAAGCAGTAAGACATTAGCAAAAATTAAATTGCTAATGTCACACTAATGGGTGGGCTCAGGGCCTCTGCGCCCCAAGCCCACCCTTATTGGAAGCCAATTAGAGCCTCATATGCTTAAAAGTTCCCTATTGAAATCCATGCGTCCGGCACCCTGCATGTAGATCAGGGTCCGGGTACATGGATAAGGGGGGCGGCACCCCTGCACCCCTTATGGAGCGGTCGCCACTGGTGGATTTATATACACGAGTGCTGTTTTGGTGGAGGCTTTTTCTGCTACCACTTCTGTTAAGGGGGAACCCATCTTCTTCAGAAGATTCATCACCGATTTCATTTTGGTACATTTTATTTGAATCTTTACACATTAGTTGTGTTGGCCTTTTCTACACAGTATATGGACTTCTTTTTGATGGTCACTCTCTTTTGTTACATTATAGTATTTGTATATGTTGCATTTATATGTGTATGTATTTGCTTATGATTGCTTTCCCACGAGCGTTGCACTTATTCTAATGCCCCGTACACACAATCGAAAATTCCGCCAGCAAAAGTCCGATGCTTTTGGTCGGAAAATGCAATCGTGTGTATGCTCCATCGTACTTTTGAGCATGTTCTCAATTTTTCGGTCAGAAAAAGTTCCGATCGGAAATTCCGATCGTCTGTACAAATTCCAACGCGCAAAATTACTATGCATGCTCGGAAACAATTCGACACATGCTCGGAAGCATTGAACTTCATTTTCTCGGCTCGTTGTAGTGTTGTACGTCACTGTGTTCTTGACGGTCAAAAGTTCAGAGAACATTTGTGTGACTGTGTATATGCAAGGCAAGCTTGAGCGGAATTCCGTTGGAAAAACCATCCAAGTTTTTTCCGACGGAAATTCCGCTCTTAAGTACAGGGCATAAGTTTACAAAAAAATAAAAATTACAATAATATTATAACAGTGAGGAAGGACTAGAACAAAACTCGTTGTGTATTTTTTTTTATGATGCTTCTGGGGTCCTGGTGACCCCATTCTGTTCATTCCTTGCCCTGGTGTCACAAAGGGGCCTGTTTATATATTTAAATAAAAATTGTATTGTGTTTAATATGTTTATTTCCTGTGATCATCAGCTCCATTCAGTGGCCATAATGTGGCATTTTTCTGAAATACTGAAATCAGGAAAATATATTGTTATGGCCACTAGAAGGAGATGACAATCATAGTAAATACACATTGCAAGGATTCACACATTAATTGTTTTTATTTTATAAATAGACCCCTTTGAGAATCATCAAAAATCTGTCCAAAAGAGTGGCAGTTGCTCTACAAAGGGCCCCCCTTATACTCACCTTGCCAGCACTTCCTCTCCGCTCCTTTTTCAACAACAGCCTGCCCTAGAATAAGCAGTGTTGGTGAGCCAGGGGAGCTGTGATGTCACTGCCCCAGTCATGTGAAAGTATTCATGGCTACCGATTGGCAGTTAGACCCAAGCACTGTCATAGGGGATAAAAGAGGAAGGACTCCCTAGTGCCGCACATCCATGAAGTTTAGTAGTAGTGATAAGAGTGGCAACCTCAACCTGGGATCCCACCAGGCCATGCACCCAACGCATTTCAGTTCTCCCCTGGAGCTTAAGCTCTGGCGGCAGAGAGGGGGCATGGTCTGGCGGGAGCCCAGGCTGAGGTTGTCACTCTTATCACTATCACTAGACTTCATAGATGTGCGGCACTAAGGAGTCCTTCCTCTTTTACCTCCAGTGAATACATGAGCTGGGATGAGCTCCTTCTCTTTCTGGCACTCCTGATTTGAATGCAGAATCATCTAGATCGGGGATCTCCAAATTACAGCCCTCCAGCTGTTGCGGAACTACATGTCCTACGAGGCATTGTAAAACCTCACATTCACAGACATGACTAGGCATGATGGGAACTGTAGTTCCTGAACAACTGGAGGGCCATAGTTTGGAGACCCCTGATCTAGATTACTCCCCATACTGACGGAGCCTGAGCGGCACACTAATCTATTGTGGGTCACTGTCAGAGGGAAGGGGGTCACATAAGCCAAAGAAGCCATATCAGTCCAAGTTGAAGTAGACATCTGTTGCAATTGATTTGGCCACCTCTCTTTGATAGATGAGGTTGACCATGTTGATAGATTCATTGTTAATGATGAGGGCTGTGACTTCTGAAGGATTAGATGTGGGGACATTGATTTTTTTACTGCTTTGGTTGGCGTTTCAGACCAATGAAGAATAGAGGTCTCTGGGTAACACTTAATCCTGTCATCGATTGCCTTGGTATTCAAGTCATGAATAGAGCTCCAATAAGGTTGGAATATGAACAGATCTCTCTTTTATTCCAGAAGTCCCCATTCCATAAGCCAATCAAAAGATGTGCAGTGGTTGGCAATGGAGGAATTTTAAACAACAGCTTTTGTGGAACTGAAATTGACCGGGCTGACTTTGTGTTTAGGTAAGAGTAAAATAAGATAATACCCAATGAAGCAATCTAAATTGACTATGGGCCTCTCCCACCTTTAGCTATACCGTGTTCTAAATGAAATTAATTCAAATTGAAAACTGTCTGAATTTTAAAGGAATTATTCATTATTACTATGTACTGTACACTTTAGTGTTCAGCCTTGAAGTGATTGTAAAGACTATTTTTTCCCTATAAAAAATAACACACATGTTATGCTTACCTGCTCTGTGTAATGGTTTTGCACAGAGCAACCCGAATCCTCCTCTTCTTGGGTCCCTCTTCTGTGCTCCAAGCTCCTCCCATTGGTTGAGTGCCCCCACAGCAAGCAGCTTGCTATGGGGGCACCCGAGCCGAGTCACAGCTCCCTGTGTCCATTCAGAAACAGAGCCATGACCTGGCCCTACCCCTCTCTCCCCTGATTGGCTAGTTAACTTTGATTAAAATCAGTGGCAGCCAATGGCGTCACTGCTGTGTCTCAGCCAATCAGGAGGGAGAATCTCAGACAGCTGAGACACTCGTGGACATCGCTGGACAGAAAGGGACCTCAGGTAAGTGTTAGGGGGGCTACTGCACACAGAAGGCTTATTATCTTAATGCAAAGAATGCATTAAGATGAAAAAAAACCTTCTACCTTTACAACCACTTTAAGACTTTGGCATCTGCTGGTTATAACTCAACATTGCAGCTCAAGTCTCTGCAGTGCACACCTGACCTAATCAAAAGTGCTTAAGTTGACTGCTGGACATTTAGCCTGAGCCCGACTGACAGATTAATCTGTCTGCTCATGCATGGAAATGTATTGCAAAAGAGCTCTCACATTTCAACCTCACATTACATAATCGGGTTCTGCTAAGTAGTGCCACACAATGGATTTGCTTTGCTTCTGCTATAGGGCTAGGAGCCTATTCTGGCCAGTGGCAGCTTGTGGTCCCCCCCCCACACCCCCCCCTCGCTGTCTGCCGGTCAACCGGCACTTACCCCAACTAGGCGGCAGGCACATCGGGCAGCGGCAGGTGGGGATAGGACATCGGCGGGCACATCAGGCAGCGGCAGGGTTCGGGGCATCAATGGACGTCAGGCTGTGGCGGGCATCGAGCAGCGGCTCCTGTGTCTTCTCATCCTCGCTTGCACCGTGCGTCTCCTCCCCTCCTCCTAGGCATCCACCCCTGCTACTGGCTCATTAAAAACAATGCACTCCCTGTGTGGTTAATGTCATATCTCAGCAGAAATGGCATATCTTAGCAGAAACACAGGATCTCTGTCTTCTCTACTAACAGAACAGATGTCTGTTGGGCCCGCTGATTGGCTCCCGCTTTGTCCAATCACAGTGGGAGCTGGCCGCCGGCGTGCCACAAACCAAGAAGTAAAAATCATGTACAGGTATGTGATGTTTGCCTGTAGTTGCTGCCGTGCATATACTGTACATGGGGTGGTCGGCAAGCGGTTAAGTAACACTTACAGGTCTTGTCTCTCCCCAAGACGGTAATTGGGTAGTGAAAGGAGAAGCAGCAAATTGATAAGCTCATCTTTTTGCTCACTCCTCCTATCCACAAGTTCCTTGCTATCATATAAACACTGCAACACAGCTGACTGTGCTGCTTTACACTCTTCCAGTCTGAGCTCTGCTGTACAGGGATTGCAGTATGGTGATACCAGGTCAGATCCAGGTATTTTACGCAGCTTACATTTTAAAAAAAAATGTTTTATTAATTGTATTATTGGATACGGTACTGAACTAACTTTTGTAAAGTTCCGCTTTAAGATTAAAAAAAAATATACAAAAATTACTAAAAATATGCACTTAATGATAATGCACTGCACTTTAATTTATTGCAGGTTGAATTTACCTCCGCTGAACTGGACCAATGACGTGGGGACAAAAACCGATGTCGTCACTGCAAACCCAAGCATCCTAGTGAATAAGTGAGAGCAGTGTCTTCCTAACCACTTCAGCTCCGGAAGGTTTTACCCCCCCCCCCCCCCCCTTCATGAATAGGCCATCTTTTGCTATTCGGCACTGCGCTATTTTAACTGGCAATTGTGCGGTCATGCAACACTGTACACAAATTAAATTTTATATTATTTTTTCAGACAAAAAACACTTTTTCTGGTTGTATTTAATCACCTCTGGATTTTTATTTTTTAATATTTAAACGAAAAAAAAAAAATTATAAAAAAAAAAAAATATTTTTAACTTTCTGTTATAAAACATATTCCATAAAAAAAAATTCAAAAATCAGATCTCTTAACCACTTCAGCCCCGGAAGATTTGGCTGCTGAATGACCGGGCCATTTTTTGCGATTCGGCACTGCGTCGCTTTACCTGATAATTGCACAGTCATGCGACGCTGCACCCAAACAAAATTGATGTCCTTTTTTTTCCCCACAAGTAGAGCTTTCTTTTGGTGGTATTTGATTGCCTCTGTGGTTTTTATTTTTTGCGCTATAAACAAAAAAAAGCGACAATTTTGAAAAAAAAAAGCAATATTTTTTACTTTTTGCTATAATAAATATGCCCCAAAAATATATAAAACCACATTTTTTTTCCTCAGTTTAGCCGGTATGTATTCTTCTACATATTTTTGGTAAAAACAAAAAAAATGCAATAAGCGTATATTGATTGGTTTGTGCAAAAGTTATAGGGTCTACAACATAGGGGATAGTTTTATGGTATTTTTTTTTTTTTGATAATTTTCTTTTTAGTAGTAATGGCGGCGATCTGCAATTTTTATCATGACTGCGACATTATAGTGGACACGGACACTTTTGACACTATTTTGGGACCATTGTCATTTATACAGCGATCAGTGCTAAAAAAAATACACTGATTACTGTGTAAATGACACTGGCAGGGCAGGGGTTAAACACTAGGGGGCGATGAAGGGGTTAACTGTGTCCTAGGGAGTGATTCTAACAGTGAGGGGGAGGGGCTACCTCGGACATGACAGCGATCACTGCTCCCGATCACAGGGAGCAGTAGATCTGTCATTACACAAAGCAGAACAGGGAAATGTTGTTTACATAGGCACTTCCCCATTCTACCTCTCCACACCGCAATCGTGGGCCGCCGGAGAACACCGAGTTCCCGGGACCCGCGTGCACACTCCCGCGGCGTGCAGCAGGTGCGCGCACGCCCGAAAGGCAGCAAATTTAAAGGAACGTACCTGTATGCCAATTTGCCTGCCTGTTCCATTCTGCCGACGTACATCTGTGTGCAGCGGTCGGCAAGCGGTTAATAAATTTTGGCCAAAATGTATTCTGCTACATGTTTCTGGTAAAAAAGAAATCCCAATAAGTATATATTGATTTGTTTGTGTAAAAGTTATAGTCTACAAACTATGGTATATGTCCTGGAATTTTTATTTTTCAGTTTATTTAATACTAGTGATGGCAGCAATCAGGGACTTATAGCAGGGTGGTGGGCAATCTGACGCTAACTGACAATTCGTGGGAACTAACTGCCACTGACATTACTAGTGACATTATTACAGTGACCAGTGCTAAAAATATGTACTGTCACTGTACTAATGACACCGGGCAGCAAGGGGTTAACGTCTAGGGCGATCAAGGGGTTAAATATGTGCCTAACCAGTGTTTATGTGTGAACTGTGTGCTACTTTTACTGGGGATCTAGCAATGAAATCCCCTGTCACTGAACACAGCTGTGTTGTTTACAATCACAGAGGTGTGTTCGGGAAAGATCAGAGCCGATTATTTGGATCCTGTGATCAATTACTGGCCAGGACCCGGTGATCGGCATTTGCTGTGAGGAATCACAGCATGGGCGGGCGTATGCGTACCCCCTATCCGGAAAATATACATGATTCTGCGCAGCCAGCCTGCACTGTCACGGTAAATGTACAGTGTGCGGTCGGCAAATGGCTAATATGAAATAGAATTACTTCTAGATTATTTATATTTGCCATCAATATTTAGGTGTTGTGAGAGTGCTGTACTCTGCTACTGTGTGAAAAGGGTATTCTATCACACAGGATTCTCATTTAGCCAGGTTGAGGGTCTCCAGGGTGCTTGTGGCCTTCAGAGGGAACTGGTTTTTCAGTGGTTGGTGGCACCCAGGTTGGGACCTGGAGCCTAGAGATTTTGTAGACTTTGGTGGGATAAAATCTCCAATCCTGGTTTCAGGAACCACCAGCACAGTATTTGGGCAGATGTGTGCTGGGCTTTTAGAAGAATCATGTCTGTGGTTTTGGGCTCCACCCCAGCAGACAGAGGAACTCTCAAATTACAGTCATTCTGAAGGACCATTCCTGGTTTCCTTTGCCCTTTTACCCTGCAGAATTAACTTTCTTTTCTGTATATCTATAGATAGAAGGTTTGGGGTTTCCCATTCAGCCAGGTTGAAGGACTCCAGGGTGCTTGTGGCCTTCAGAAGGAAAGTGTTTTTTCAGTGGTTGGTAGACCAGGATGGGACCTGGAGCCTAGAGATTTTGTAGAAACTTTGGTGGGATAAAATCTCTAATCCTGATTCCTGGTTTCAGGAACCCCCAGCACACTAAATAGGCAGGTGTGTGCTGAGGTTTTAGAAGAATCATGACTGTGGTTTTGGGCAACACCCCAGTAGACAGGGGAACTCACAAATTACAGTGACTTTAAAGGACCATTCTCGTTTTCCTTTGCCTCTTTACCCCGCAGAAATAACTTTCTTTTTTGTATATCTATAGATGGAAGGTTGGAGGTTTCCCATCCAGCCAGGTTGAAGGACTCCAGGGTGCTGGTGAGGAGGGTGATGTAGAGAAAACAAATCTTCAAACTCTTCCTATATGGGCAGTATGGTGTCTAGTAGTCTGCATCGCCATCAAGTTGTTTAGTGCTTTAACATCCAGCAGATTCTCAGATACTGGTCCAAATCATTTGGTGGAGGGGGGATTATGGTGTGGGGATGTCTTTGAGGGGTTGGGCTTGGCCCCTTAGTTCCAGTGAAGGGAACTCTTAAGGAGTCAGCATACCAAGACATTTTGGACAATTTAATGCTCTCAACTTTGTGGGAACAGTTTGGGGATGGCTCCTTCCTGTTCCAACATGACTGTGCACCAGTGCATAAATTAAGGTCCATAAAGACATGGCTGAGCGAGTTTGGGGTGGGGGAACTTGACTGGCCTTCACAGAGTTCTGACCTCAACCCAATAGAACACCTTTGGGATGAATTAAAGCGGAGACTGTGAGCCAAGCCTTCCCGTTCAACATCAGGGCCTGACCTCACAAATGCGCTTCTGGAAGAATGGTCAAACATTCCCAGAGACACACTCCTAAACCTTGTGGACAGCCTTCCCAGAAGAGTTGAAGCTGTTATAGCTGAAAAGGGTGGGCCAACTCAATATTGAACCCTACGGACTAATGCCCCGTACACACAGAAGATGCAGTCTCTCGTATGACCACAGCCTGGGGACACAGATGTCATCTGCTGCTTTCCGGATCTCTGGGACTTCTGGACCAGACTGCCCTCCCTTAGATAAGGACTCCTCAGGCCACCAATTTTGCTTTTAAATAATTCGCCCACTTCTGCAGTTTCTCTAGCGTTGCCTCCCTCTTTGTTTTTTTTATAGTTGTGACCCCTTGATAACATTTTTTTTAGGTAAATTCTACTCTCCTGTGTGTGTTTTCATCCAAAAAGGACAGTTTGTTGGTGACGATTCAGGTACATTTCTAAAGTACAATGTGAAATTAACAAGGGACAACAACACCAAACAATCTCCTACAGATTAAATAGAACAACATATCAACATATCAATTGTGTTGTGGGAACTTGTCACAAAAAACACACAAACATTTTCGGGAGTACAAATCAAAATCACCAACAAAAAAAAAAAAAAAAAAAGAAGAGAAACACAAAAAAAGATTCTACATTAAAGTAAAAAAAAAAAAAAATTATGTTGTCAGATGTGAGAAATCAAAATTGAGGGAATCCCGATAAATAGTAAAGAAAGAAGTTTGTGAGAAGTGTGTGTGAATATGAGCATCAAAACTACTTCATTCTTCTCACATTATAAAGAAGAAGAGAGTGCGCTGTATTAAACCATTTTGAACATTGCAGCGTGACAAAAGTGCTGTATCCATTACGAACGCTAAGTTTACCAGAACGAGCTGTCCTGTGTCGGAATTTCTTCTGAGCATGCGTGGCACTTTGTGTGTCAGAACAGGCCACGCACGGTCGGAATTGACGCGATCGGATTTTGTTGTCGGAAAATTTTATCTCCTGCTGTCCAACTTTGTGTGTCGGAAAATCCGATGGAAAACGTCCGATGGCGCCCACACACGGTCGGAATTTCCGACAACACGCTCCGATCGGACATTGTCCATCGGAAAATCCGACCGTGTGTACGGGGCATTAGACTGGGAATGCTATTAAAGTTCATGTGCGTGTAAAGGCAGGCGTCTTAATACTTTTGGTAATAGTAATATAGTGTACATATTATACAACATAGCATATTGGGTGCAGAATTTAGGACTACGTAACATATAGAGTTCAGGGCTCAGGAGTATTTAATGTAGAATATAGTGTGCAGAGTATAACAGTCATGACTATATAGATCAGGGGTAGGCAACCTTTCGGAGGTTAAGATCTACCTGGACAACATGGAGGAAAGCAAAGATCCTCCATGTTACTTAAAAAACCCAAAAAGGATCAGGATCAAGCTTCTGATAAAAAGATGTAGACATAGTCTTCTGTACCCCCCAATTCAGTGTTATCTGCCCCCAACAAACTGTCCGATGCCCCTCTGCTCCCTGAAAGCAGTGTCCTCTGCCTCCCCATCTGGCAATGTCCTCTGTCCATCTCACATTACACCCCCCTCCCCCCCACTGTAGTGTCCTTTGTCTCCCCTCTAACAGTGTCTCCTCTGTCTGCTTCACATCTTCCAAACATACACTCAGCGCTGTGTAGGTAGCACTTTCTATCTGCCAGGAGATCAGGAGACAGCATAGTGCTGGGTGGAAGGCGGGAGCAGGAGTTGCCAGAGTTAACATTTCATAACAAGCTAGTGATTGGTTGCTAGGCCCGCCTAGCAACCAATCACTGAGGCAGCTCCCAACGCCACCCTCCATCCAGCACCATGCTTTCTCCTGCTCTCCGTTCTGCAGTAAACGAGAGCGGCAGAGGCTGGGGTGGAGGCATAGGCGTGGGCATGATCCACCTGTCGCTTCCCCTGCGGTTGACCGGTTGATGGGGATCGATGGCTTGCCGACCCCCTGATATAGAGTATACAGCGCATATGTAATGCACAAGGTATAGAGTGCAGTGGTCAGAGTAAAGAGGTCACAACTGTAATTACACAGCAAAACTTAAAGATTGAATTGGTTAGGAGTAAATAACATCTTATGTAAGTGGGCAGTGGCGGATGCCTCTTTAACTGTTTGTTTTTGGTGGTTTGTGTGCCCCCTACATTGGTGTTCCATGTGGCCCATTACATTGGTGTTCCATGTGGCCCCTTACATTGGTGTTCCATATGGCCCATTACATTGGTGTTCCATATGGCCCATTACATTGGTGTTCCATATGGCCCCTTACATTGGTGTTCCATATGGCCCCTTACATTGGTGTTCCATATGGCCCCTTACATTGGTGTTCCATATGGCCCCTTACATTGGTGTTCCATATGGCCCCTTACATTGGTGTTCCATATGGCCCCTTACATTGGTGTTCCATATGGCCCCTTACATTGGTGTTCCATATGGCCCCTTACATTGGTGTTCCATATGGCCCCCTACATTGGTTTTCAGTGTGGCCCCTTACATTGGTGTTTCATGTGGCCCCCTGCATTGGTGTTCCGTGTGGCCCACTACATTGGTGTTCCATTTGGCCCCCTACATTGGTGTACCATATAGCTCTTTACATTGGTGTTCCATATGTCCCCCTACATTGGTATTCCGTGTGGCTCCCTACATTGGTGTTTCATGTGGCCCCCTGCATTTGTGTTCCATGTGGCTCCCTACATTGTTGTGCCATGTGGCCCCTTACATTGTTGTGCCATGTGGCCCCTTAGATTGTTGTGCCATGTGGCCCCTTACATTGTTGTGCCATGTGGCCCCTTACATTGTTGTGCCATGTGGCCCCTTACATTGTTGTGCCATGTGGCCCCTTACATTGTTGTGCCATGTGGCCCCTTACATTGTTGTGCCATGTGGCCCCTTACATTGGTGTTTAGTGTGTATCCTTATTTTGGTGGTGAGTTTGCCATTGTCCCGTGTTGTTATCATCTCCCTTCATTGGTGGTCAGTGGAAGCTTTATTGTTTACTAAAGTGGAAAACCCTGCAGAGGTCACTCACCGCTTTCTCTCCACTCCCAGGTCTCTGCTCCATGAGGTCTGGCCACAATTAAGTAGGCTTCATTATTCTAATTCCCCCACACACACACACACACACACACTAGGCAATGCCTGCATACAACAGGGCAAGTTACTAGGTCTTTCTAGACACAAGGTCATGAGGCTCTGGGCAGTGCCCCATGGTCCATGGTCTAGATATGCCTATAAGTGGTACACTTACACAATACTGAAGATACGTATGTGTACTTAGGATGAACAATATAACTGATGCCAGGTTCTTTATATATTGCATATGTGCTTTGGATGGTGGGAGGGACCTAGACTATCCCTAGGAGTCCTGCAAAAAAAAAAAATATTGTGCAAACTCCTTGCAGATATAGCCCTGATGGAGTTTCACCTTAAAAACCCAGTGATGCAGGGCCCTGATTTTGACCACTGGCCATCATGATCTTATCTGCTGAGCGGTCACTTGTGTACTCCTTTATATTGCTAATAAGCAAGCTTTAAGTTCGCCTTATCAAATTTTCTAGCCAACCACAATACGTACTGTATATATACATTGTGGCTTTGAAGTGGTTTACCAGGGTTATGGCTGAAACTATCAGTCATAACCCATGGTTGTTTTGTTTTTCAGC